>NC_044501.1:16067989-16140489 GCF_902362185.1 Chanos chanos
ATTAATGTTTCAGTTGGTAGCACCAATTTAGCTGCATGATGTTTTGAAAGCATGACACAAGACATGATGCAATTTAAATTCTGTTTTCCTGGCACATAAATTCCACCTTATGCTCCCTTACAGGAAATTCCCCTGAGCTCCACAGGACTAACCAGATGGCCAGCTCTGGTATTTGAACCTCCTACCTCTTTGCCCCATGCTTAAACCACTTTTGAACGCTTCCTAAATCGCTAGGGCTCTGTCACTTAAAGTTAACTCTGATTTGGTGCTTCATGGTATCAGCACTGAAAGATCCCCAAACATAGAGCCTCAGTCTCTCTTGTGCTTAGAATCTCTGCTTACACAAAGAAGAAGACACAGAGAGGACCAGCATGTGCTTCACTATGTGCAAAATGTTCTTTAAAAAGACAGCTAATAAATCTGGATGCAATCAGGAATCATGTCCAAAAGTAGTAGAAGAAGAAGAAGAAGAAGAAGAAGAAGAAGAAGAAGAAGAAGAAGAAGAAGAAGAAGAAATTTACATGTTTTACTCTGCCTTCAAATTCACTACACTCCACAAAACTGACAAGGTCTTGGAACACATCAAGCTAATATTTTTAATACTAGCAGAAGTTAAAATGGCACCACATTATACAAATTCAGATATGTACAATATTTACCATTTACTGGGAGGAAGCTAACTCTGTCGTCTGCTCCATCTCTATAAAGTAGCAAGGTGGTCATCTTCTACAGTTGATTTTCTTCAAGCAATTATACCCAATAGGAATGTGATTGGCTGTCTTTGACTATTTAGGATGCTCTCTTTGTGTCATGTGTAGCCCATTTGACTTTTATTTGACAAGATGCTAAATCAAACACACGATAACTGCCCCAGTGCAGTTTTAAATTAGCTTCTTAAGACAAAGGAGAATCGATCCAGTAGGAGGCCCACAGCTTGACTTTCTCTACGAGTCATTGTCAAACATTTTAAAGGGCTTCACTTTCTTTGCTGTGGCACATTCTTCATACTCTTATCCAGCTAAAAAAATAAAAATAATAATAACAGAAAAAAAAAAAAAAAAAAAAGATTGAAAAGAAATACCAGGAAATGATCAAGGCAAAATTTCAGTGGACAAACTACTTTTGAATTCGTTAAAGCGGTTTCTGTGCAATTACGCTGAGACGCTACATTACAGGAAGGACGCTGGATCTGGTTCTAAGAAATTTAATTTCCAACTCAATTTTTGTAATTGCAAACTGCAATTCTGGTGCCGTCTGGACTACTGATCCCACTTTACCTATTGTACAGCCAAGATTCAAGTAAGTCCTCTGTAATGAAGGAACTTGCGGATCCATGTGCAGAGATACAAGCTATATTGGAAATTCTTGATAACCAAGTAACTAGTAACCAAGTCCAAATCTCAATCCAAACAACAAAGTCAATATAACAGGCAAAGGTTGATTTGAAAAGGGAAATTCTTTAACAGTGTGTTACTAACATCAGACAAAATCAGTAAATCAACAGCAAACCAGATCAAAGTCATATATCATACCCAAGACATTGACATTCAGTAACAAAGCCTTGGTAAATCAAGTCAGAACACTTAATATCTCCCAAAGTACTACTGGACAGAAGTTCCAATACATACTGATCAGAATAATAAGAAACTCGACTCCCAGATGCCATGGTGAATAATCAGGGGAAGTGGAGGTTGGCCATACCAGGAGGCACTGAATGAAGGAAGCGGAAGCTGAGTGGAAGCAGGTGTGACACACTGACACAACAGGCTTTTTTTCCCCTTTATTACAAAGCTTTGAATTTTCAAACAATGGAAATGTTCTAACAGACTGTCTTGATGAAGCGATACCGTGGTCACTTGGTCTGTTATGCTGGCCAAAGCAACATAAAACATTTTATTGAGGAAAAAGAATTTGGGCTGTGTCATCCTCTCCCACCCCATCAAAGAACCATTCTCTTGTATTAAGCCAGCTCACAAATGAATGCAACTCAGGATGAAAGAGAGGTCCCTCTCCAATAATATGAGGAGTTGCTGTTACCAGACAGTATATGATGCCACTCATCCACAGCCTTAATGTCTAAGATGAGCCTAAGACTGAAGCCTAGACACATTGTAAAACCTCTACTGAAATGCTAAGAGGTACAATTGCTATGAATGATTGAAAGTAAGCGGTTAAAAGCTGCATCTCTGACCTGAATTCAGTTGTTAAATTACCCTGGGTAAGAAGTGCTTCCTGGGCCCCCAGGGAAGGCAAACTGAGAGTCTATTGGCTGCACTGCTGCAATGCGGGCACTCCATCTCATGTCTGACAGACGGTGGAGGGAGTAATTGATCTTTTCAGCAAAAGTATTCAACCTGTCCAACTTTGCACTGAGTAGCCTGTACAGTCTATTCACATAAAGGAGGAGAAATTTTCTTGGCCTGATTCTATGGCATGCACCCCAATCAGATTAAGGATCTAAGAGGCTCACAGGGAGAGAAAATGGCAAGAGGATTTTTCTCAAAGTCATGGGATTGTACTCTGATGACTGTGGCTGATGTATTAGTCCCAGTGTCACAGCCTTGGCCCCTGCAATCTGCTATATCAACGTCACCCTCTCCAAGTACAAATTACAATCATCTACAATTTTTGTTGTTGTTGTTGTTGTTGTTGTTGGTGTTTTTTTTTTTTTTTTTTTTTTTTTCAACAAAGTGTTTCAATTCAAGGAAATTACCTTTTTTTTTTTTTTTTTTTTTAATGCATTGCTGTCTCTGTGGACATATCTCCAAAAAAAAAAAAAAAAAAAAAAAATCTGTATATATGCTGTCAGGTGTCATGTCACTTACTGAGTGGCATGTCGCCCCCTTCCATATTTCAGGAATGCTGCCAGTATCACAGTAAATTCATTGTAGCTTTCTATTGAGAAGTAATGGACCTGTAATCTGTTTGTGTTTGTGTTTGCTTTCCCTTATGTTCTGTAAGTGACTGTGCTGGAGAGTGTCATACTCGGACGACTTGAAAAAAGTCAGTCCCATCAAACAGACAGTCGCCTTTCCAGTCTAGTCAAAATGCTGGTAAGAACTGTAATTTAAATAATTAAATTTTGCAGAGATGGATAATGTAGCTGTGTGTGTGTGTGTGTGTGTGTGTGTCCACGCATGCGCACATGTGTTTTAAATATCAGTCTGCCTAAAAGAGGTAAGAAGATTCTAATCTCCTGATATAATGTCTTGTCATTTACATGTACATTTTGTTGTTAACACACTTCTGTCAGCTACCACTGGTAAAGGTTGAACTTTTGCTGTGCAATTAGAGACCACTGCAACATTTTAAAAAGGGACAACATCTTATGAGTCAAGCATAAATACTGTTGCACAATTTCAAAAGTTGGTTTTTGGCACATAAGAGTATATTACAGTATACCTGATTATGATTTTGAGTATATCTGATTTTACACATGCGCACACACACACACACACACACACACACGCGCGCACACACACACACACACACACACACACACACACACACACACAAAGCTAACTATGGAATTAACAATATACTCTGCTCTTGCCCCATCCGAATGGAATTTAAGATCATGGTACGACCACAAGGTTTTAACTGATCATATTAGATGTTGTCACATTACAGAACTGAACACTTTCTCACTTTAAATAGACAAACATATTGATGAAGACATTCTGCAGCATTGCTGATATATATAATTATCATAACATACATTCTGGGTACTATTTTATAGCTTAGTTTCATATTACTTTGTGACTTGATCCCTGATAACTGTACTGCCATGTATTTGAACAACTTCACAAGGCTACACTTTACGTGTGAGGGTCATTCTCACTTTTTTTTCCCCTCATCTTATCTCTTGTTTCCCATACAATGAAATTGTGTAAGTTTAATATGTATCTTATATACACTGTACATCAATAACAGCATTTTTATTTTAAAGAATTGTGGTTTATCTGTTATGCTACAACATTAGGATGTTTTTTTAGAAAAGGGGAAAAAAAAATAATAAAAAATAAATAAATAAATAAATAAATAAATAAATATATATATACAATTTGTAAAATGTAAAGTTATGAAGTTATAAAGTTAGAATACTGGACTGATATCACTGTATACGAATTATAATGCACTATTTTTAGGTGTTATTTCTAGGGTCTTTTACTATGACCCTCTATTAATGCTATCAACCACAATCGTTGATCTGAGCATATCACGACCTACACATTTATGACAGACAGGTACACTCCCCCTGAATGCTGTTTGTAGCAAAGCAAAAAAATCATCAGTTTCCGTGTTAACAAACATTCTTGAGTAATCAGGATTGGGCTCCAGGTGTTCAATGTTTATATTCCTTGAGTTCACTGCCCTTCTTAATCAGTAGATTAGCTGTGTTTCAAACATGCTAAAGCACCAGAGCCGCGGCTTTGCTAGTCTTCAGTATAGTTCTTGAGTCCCTACAAATGTACGGGTGTAATGCAAAAAACGTAGAGAAAACATAAGTAAGATAATAACTGGGAGAGAGACAGAACAATTTGCACTGTCCCTTTCACAGCCTGCTGGGGAAATGGAATGTAAGAAGCCTATAACTGCATTTCCAATTAATGAGTGGTTTGAACAGCTGGGTTTTTAGCGATGCATAATCAGTCCTGGCTTGCTGATAAACTAATTCTCTGCAGTGAGGCAGAACAGGAAAATTTCTTATATAAAACTCAAAGTTGTAACATTCATAACAACACTGCAGCAACAGAATTTATTAGTGCATCTGCTGACTGTGAGAGACAGCAAGAGACAAAGGAAATCAAATCTCTACGGTTGTGAGGCTGTTGTGATGTGAAGAACTGCAAATTACTGCTTTTTACAAAAAAATAAATAAATAAATAAAAAAAGAAAAGAAAAGAAAAAATCAGAAAGTAATATCATTCTAAGAGTAAAACTGCATCTTACTCTCTAAAGCACCTCACCTAGTTCACTTCACAATCGAGTGATGGTACCAGTACCTCAATCTGATGGCATCAGAATAGCCAATGATCCTGTGGCTTGCCATGAACCATGAATCCCTGTTAAATCAGTCCCTAAAACACTCAAGACTAGAAAGTGTAAATTCAGCCAGGGATACACTGAGGACATAAGAAAGAAAAAGTTTGATGAGCTAGTGTCACCGGTGGGGACGCAACCTCCACTGGAGCAAATTTTTCAATCCCACAGAGCCAAAACTGACTATATGGCAAATGATACAAATATTATCATTATCAGAAATATCAATATACATTAATATACAATATACATTGTCACCTGCCTTTCTTTAGCTGATTCATATGAACTCTGGATGACAATGAGCAGAAACACATTCTCGCTCATAGACGAGGGAGCTCATAACCAGCACAGTCCACATTATTTTATGATTAATGTTTGACCCCAACTTATGATGTCACTCCATACCACCAGCCAGTCTTATGCCTACATCGCAAGGTATGTAATGTGATAATATCCTGCTGGTGCTGTCCCGCTGGAGGCTCCACCTCCCCAGCTTCGGCGTCTGTGTTTTGACAGTTTTGAGTGCATCAAATTAGAAGCTGCGAAGTTGGAATGTAGCATACACTATGACATCCTGGTAACACCACTGCCTTTAGGCTTCCCATTTATGTCTCAAACTGTGGGAAAATGGTGTGCCCCCCCCCCCCCCCCCCCCCCAACACACACACACACACACGCACACGCACACACACACACTTTGAAACTCGTTCCAGCACTGCTGATCTGCACACCATCAAGGTGAATTTGTAATTGGTTTAGTCTTGACTCTTGCTTGACCGTGTTGAGGGATGGGATGGGTTGAGTCTTATTTTCCTATATATACATATATTTATATATTTTGTATATTTGTATATATATTATATTTATACAGTTTTGATTGTTATGATTATTTATTTGTGCTGTTCCAAAAGTCTGAATTAAGATTATAGTTAATGCAGAATGCTGCAGAATTATAGCTCCAAGTGAAGAAATCTAAGTGGAAGCTGTGGTTTTGTATGAACACTATGTTTCATCCATTCTCCTATTATAAAATAGCAGATAGACAAAGTAAGCCAAGGTAGTGTCAGCTTGTGGGTGTTCCATCAAATATAATCTCACACAATGACAGGTTGTGAATAACATTACAAATTGGCATGAGTTCAACATCTCACATCATTTAACAGATTTTAAAATTTTACAAGGAGACAGTGACGCAGGCTCTGAGTCATGGACTCAATTGGTCTTAAATTAAACAAAGAAATGAAAGTTCTAATAAGCCACAAAGTACTTCTCTAAAATGTCTTGAATCAGATGAATAAATAGAGGAAGGAGACAGTATAATAATAGAACAGAAAATTCTTGTTGACAATGATTTGAAAATGAACTGTCACTGGCAATGAAAAATTTAGGGAACATGTAGGACAACATACATTTTTATGCAATGGGTAGGACAGATTCCTCTATACCTGCTTGATGTTCACCTTTAAGTGGCTTCTAATGAAGTCAAAAACATGTTTTATGCAAATTTTTATTGAACATGATGATGCTCATTCAGCATTTCTTTCAACTTGTATAATCTGAGATTTTTTTTTTGGAGACTATCTACACGCTGGCCTGTTTTCCCTCCTCATCTAATGTGTCATTTCCCAAGCAATTTGCATGTCAAACTTATTAGGTTCATGAGAACATTTGGCCACAAATGCTGATGGAATTAAAAAGGTGCATTCCATCCAAATACAATCATCATTTTAAGAATTGTCTTAGTAACCCTAGAACCAAAGAAACGTGAGAAAGTGAGCTTCTAGGTTGGTCTGCAGCCTGAAATAATACCCCATCAAGATGTCTATGGGAAATTGTATCCAAATGTTTTAAAATCTAAGTATTAAAAAAAAAAAAAGGCTGCAGCATTCAGGGTAGCCAAGCCTTTACCAGCTGATAGTCTCAGACTGCCCTTCCTGCTACCGCAGTGCAGGTCTAAAAAGACTGTCGTCTGTAAGACAACGGGAGTGTGAAAAGCGCAAATTGATTTAAATCTGTGGCTATGCACTTGTTCGCCCTCTGCACTTTGTCTTACAGAGCAGATTGCTAACAGTTTGTTAAGGGGATCCCAAATGCCACTAAACACATTGTAGGCATATTTTCCACAGCTGGAGAGGAAGGCATTGAGCATGTGATTCAGTAATTTGAGAGACCTGTTCAACATATTCCTCTTTTTTTCTCCCTCTTTTAACAAATAGACAGGTGTTCTACATATGAGACAAGCTTTTTCTGATTTGATCTTTACTCGAGACTTCCAACATGGAGTGTTAAGGAGTCTAACAGCAAATTAGCACGTTAGAAAAATTAAACGTAGCACCTTGTTTTGTGTGTGTGTGTGTGTGTGTGTGTGTGTGTGTGTTTCTTACAGTCTTACTTATTAGTGCTTTTTATTTTTTATTGCAATAACAGGTGTGTGTGTGTGTGTGTGTGTGCATGTGTTCATCAGACAATCAAAGACATGAAATGGGAGAAAAAAAAAGAAAAAAAAAAAAGTAGAAAGGCAAAAATGATCACACCTGATCGGTGGCTATAAGGCATCTAGAAAGGCCTGCTGCACTCAATACCGGGGTATGTTTCCTTACAATTTTATTTGAAAGTGGCAAACAGGCAGCATGAAAAGTCAAAACATGCAAAGCAAACAAAGGAGGTTTGTCCAATATGTTGTAACATAAAACAAACAAAAAAAAAATCTACTCTCTGTAGATCTCAACTCTAGGGTGAACATATGTCTTCTTTTTCAGACCTAAACAACGTGTCCTGACCGGATTTCTAAATAACCAAAAATGTCTGGAATTTGGCTTTTGCTCTCAACAGTTGCCATTGATTGTGTGTGCATCTTCATTGCTTCGACCTTTTCGTCCCGCGTTCTCACACGTACATGCACAGCGACTGAGACCAGGAGTGATATGCGCTTAAATTTCCAACAAGTTAAGAGGGGAATGCATCATTCACACTGTTATGTCCCTGGTGTAATATGTCGTCCAAGGGTATGGGTATGTGACGTAGCATAAAGCAATCCCACCACCAGTTCAGGTTTGGGACGGTGCAAGGACAAAGATACAGACATGGGAGCAATGTGAATAATAAAGTGTGTTATATTTTTAATGTTGTGCAAGACTCTTTTTTACAAATAGATACAAAATATTTACAATCACACACACACACACACACACACACACACACACACACACAGGTAAAAGGGCAGAGAGGATGAGAGAC
Source organism: Chanos chanos (assembly GCF_902362185.1). Taxonomy (NCBI): domain Eukaryota; kingdom Metazoa; phylum Chordata; class Actinopteri; order Gonorynchiformes; family Chanidae; genus Chanos; species Chanos chanos. Next base: position 16,076,270 of record NC_044501.1, read on the forward strand.
GGTACCAAAGGAATGAATGAAAGAAAATCAAAACCAGCCTAAAATGCCTCTGCCAAGCACACACTGAATCTACAAAAAGGTGGCAGAGCCAAAGGAAACCTGACTACACTAACGATCTAATAACCAAAACTTAAACCTTAACCAACCGATCCCTAATACAAAGTGAAATGCCTAACGCGGGGATCCCCCACCTTACCTGCCTCCTCCCCACGGCAACCGAAACAAACTAGCCGAGACGCAATTCCAGAAACTCAAGTCAGAGAAACGATACGCAGTCAAACACAGTATGAGGCAAGTTTGTAAAGAGCAAAGCACACAATAACGCGAAGGGGTAAAGCGACATCGGAATCTACACTGGTAAAAACAGGCATCTGTAAATTTAGGCGCTCCATCTGTAGTTGGTTGGGCCGATATGAGGAGGCGGAACTCAACTCCAGGGCAGAGAGACCGACAACTGCTTTGCGCCACAGCTGGATATCTGCTTCTGGGGAGTGGAGACGAGAGGGGGAGGAACACAACAAAAGCAAACAGCAAACGCACAGCGCACCGCACGTAACAGCACAGACGAGTACAATGACACAAACGGTCACATGAATTGAACATCACAACACAAAGACAACATGCTCAACAATACACATACACTTTGACGAAACACAGAAAGGGAAACATGAACCGACAATAGCGGACTGAGGCTAATTTACAATTCGTCGACCCAATGCATGCTGGGACGGTCCACCCACCTACCCCACCTACTGAATGTGAGTGTGTAGGAAAAAGAAGTTTTTCATTTTAAATTTTGCATTATATAGAGGCAATACCATTATATAATTTAGTTTATTACCGCATCAGTGACTCTTAAATGCTGAGCTACACTTAAATGGTGGCTCATCATACCTAGGACTACACTCGAAGGATGTGCATACTCAAGTTTATTTGGAGCCCAGTATCGCTAATTAAAGTTTTATATACTTTATTAATCCCAGTGGGAAATTCAGTCTCTACATTTAACCCATCCGAGTAGTGTCGTGTACACATTGAGGCAGTGAGCACACACACCCAGAGCAGTGGGCAGCCACACAGCTGCAGTGCAGTTGGGGGTTAGGTGCCTTGCTCAAGGGCTCCTCAGCTGTGAATATTGAGCACTGGATATTCACTTTCCTGCCGGTCTGGGGAATCGAACCAGTGATCTTTTGGTCCCAAGCCTGCTTCTCTAGCCTTTAGGCCAAGGCTGCCCACCCCTAAAATGGCTTTACATGCCCACAACAAACAAAACAGGATCGCACGCTCTGACTCAATTCTCATAGCAGGCAAGAAAAAAACTCCCCAAAAACCCAGGTGTAAGAGGGAAAAAATGGAAGAAATCTTGAGAAGGACCACAGAGAGAGGAGACCCCTTCCTGGCCAAACAGGTGTGCAGTAGGTGCCGACCCAGATGGGCAATTACAAGTAATACAATCATAATACAAAAACATTAGCAGACAAAATAAAGACAACAAAAGTAGGATGAGGGGGATGGCAATGAGAGGCGGCTGACAGGGAGGAATGAAGAGGATGGAGGGGAGCAGTGCACACCTGATAGGAAGACAGTCATACTTGCACAATTCACTCATAATCAAGCATATGAGACACACACAAGCAGAAGATAAGGGGGAAAAGGAGATCATCAGTGGGTTATCAGAACCTAATAAAGCAAATAAGGAACATAAAGCATAGATGCATTAAGCATGATTAGTTATCACAGAGGAGAAACAGGTTAGTCATGCCGTGAGAAACATGTAATCACAATTCAACTTACTACAATTGTGTCTTGACAAAGAAAGAAAGAAAGAAAGAAAGAAAGAAAGAAAGAAAGAGAGAAAGAAAGAAAGGAATTATTTTGTATTTCTTTGTACATGCCTCTCTCCATTAAAACCTCTCTTTTGCAAAGGACTAAAAAAGTTACAGAGACAATGGAATGAGACAAACCTTCAATCATTAGCATCCCATAAACTGAGGGCTTAGTGCAGTCACAACATGGTATGACAAGCATTAGTGATGGGGTGAAGCCATAATAAGAGCGGAAGAAACGCGTGAGCCACATAGTATGGCTTTAGAAATAATGTGGACCTCTATCCATGAGACCGTATTTCTTGTTTACCCCTCAGGCCCAGAGTATGGAGAAAGGAATTAACTGGCATTAGACCTTTTCTACAGCTGCTCGACTTCTGACATAATTAGCTTAATACTCAGCTGAAGTGATCGTGCTAGCAAACAAATGTTGTCAGGCACATCGGATAAGGTCTAATATCCCACACAGATTCCCTGAACCCTGCGTCTCCTCATGCATCGGATAGAAAACGGCATGCGCAAATGTCCACAAGAATACATTCACAGTATTACTCATACATTTTAAGGACTTATTTTTCAAACCACTCTGAGTCACAGCTGTTATAAATGTCAAAATTGTCACTTGACTCATAAGGACAGATGGAAAATATGCGCTGTAACCTTTGAACATTCACGTAGAGACACATGGGAATGAACATAACGTATATACGTGCACATATTTATTTGACTTTGAGGTTCACGTTGTTCTTTTTTTTTTTGACGTTGTAACTCTATATTCAATACACAAAATTAAATCATTCACAGTGATAAATGAAAAATACATTTTAATTTCATCCCCTATGAGCAATAGAAAATGCTTGCTGTGTCTCTGCATTGCGAAGTTACAATGAACTGAAAGTTATACTTAGAAATATCACAGATGACAGGAAAAAAAAAAATGCATGTTCAAAAATGGCTATGTTTTATTTTCACACAGCACTGCCTATGCCTGTGTATATACACTCCTGCTGCATGAAGGTGAGTGAGTTTAGACTTATCTAAAATTACTTACTTGGATTGGGCACTGTATTGATTTGTATGTAATAACACGTATCTGTGTGATACACATGTGATTACTGTTGCTGTCATCCAAACTGACATATTAACATGTAAAGATATGTCACTGTTTTGAATGTGTCAAACATTTGATAAGGAATGTTCAATTCGGTTCAATATACAATGTGGCAGAGCATTGACATGTATCTGTGGACTGAAACTAATTTAACTGAAATCAATGTGACAGAGGCTCAGAGCCACCGTGGAGGTTTTCTCACACCTCAGTTTACAAAACAATGAGTCATTTGAAATGGATTTGTTGCTGGCAGATGAAACTCCTGTTAGATTTGTTGGTTTGTAAGGTGTAAAGTTGTAAAGTTTCACAGGATGAAGAGAAATGTAGTTATATAACAAGCTGAATCTTAATTATTAAATCTTAGTAATCATGATAGATTACAGTAATGCGAGAGAGAGAGAGTAAAAAAAAAAAAAAAAAAAAAGAAAACAGTGTATTGATCATGGTCATACAAGAGATTTGGAGCTATAACTTTGTTATGTCCTTACACTTACCATTGCAGACATAAAGACATGTAATTAATTTTGGAGAGGAATAACTGCATATTAGAAAGTGCAACATAATTATCATGCAGTGGTTCATTGATACACATGTTGAGGATTGTATTACACTTCTTAACTTTTACTAAAGAGCATACATTTAAGCCAAGCAATTTAGGACTAATGTTTGCCATGGCTATCACAATGCATTTGGAACAAGAAACATAGCTCAAATTTCTTTTCAGAGGCATAACACCCTCCTTTCGAATCAAAATGGATGGACTATGGGGTTTTTGTTTGTTTGTTTGTTTGTTTGTTTGTTTGTTTTCTCTCCCTTGGGGAGAGACTATGAAGGAAGGCAGATGACCAAGCTGATCTAGATATCTAGCCCAGCGGCTGTCATTCTGTTTTAAAAGTAGAGATCTTCTTAGGCCCTGGTCCTCTGCTAACCGTTATGGTAATGCATGCCAATAATTATGTTTCTACTAAACAGCTCGTGATTCACTCAAACAAATGTTCAAACATCCATCTGAATTTTCCTTAGTTAAACCATTATTCCCCATGAGGCCTTGAGCGTTGAGATCCTTCACTGCTTAGCATTTGTTGTATTTGTTCTGAACCTATCACTATACTTAATCTGAAATGATTAGAAACCTTTTAACTATATACTTTTCCATAATAGTTGACTAAGCACAGAGTAATTTGTCTTATTTGAAGTTGACTGTCATCCCATACATTATGGGAGTTTAAAACCAAAAGATAAGGAGAAAATGTCCAAGGTGAGAGGAGAACCCATTGTGATATTTATTGATATACATAACAAGATTCTTGGCAAAGCCCAGGGATCAAAGTTCAACAGAGAGGTGGATGTTTAATTCAGCAGGAAGAGACCAAGAATCTTCATTTGTCTTCTTCTCCTGATGAGATGATTGACTGTAGCGTGGGATGTTAATGACTGAAGGTTTGTAGTGAACCAGTGTTCCACTTTCTCTTCATTCTCCTGCTTTTTTCTTTTTTTTTCTTTTATGACTATTTCTCTTTTGTCTGTTTATTTGTTTATATATAATCATATGAGAACATCATTTTGCATTCTATTAAAATTATATATAATAGCATAAGGCAATGTAACTTCTGTAAGGGGTAAACAATAGTAAAATTTCAACAGAAGTTCAGAGTGCAGAGTGAGTCTGACTCTTTTTATTAAGCTGATTAAGGGCAATCAAATGGGTAGAGCTCCCCCGCTGTGATATTCCAATGCTCACAAGAATGAGGACATAAGGAGAAGAGAATATGAAAGAAGGAGAGAGGAAAGAAAGAGGGACATGAGAGAAGCCTTTTAATTTCAATTACAATTTAAGTGATACAGTTTAAGTGATTTCTTTATCCTCGTATGAAAATTAAATGAAGGTAAAAATAGAAGAACAATAACAAATTAGAATAACAAGCAACTAATGAAGACATGAAGTCACAAAAGGGCTGATGAATTACCTGATGAACACATGAAGGGATTTTGAGATTCACAGTCGAAAGTTGATGTGGAACATCCAGCTGGTTCCTTTTTGTTTCACAGTGTCTGACTTAACTGGTTAGATGTTACCATCTCTAATTTGAGTAAAAGAATTGATTGATTGATTGATTGATTGATTGATTGATTGATTGATTGATTGAATAAAATTGATTATTTTCAGCTGTTTTTTTTTTTTTTTTGTTTGTTTTTTGCATCACCAGACCTCTCGCGGATGCATGAAACCGCGGATAACACCGAACACTATATATACAGCTTCTCCGGCACTTATGACCTATGCGATTTACGACCATCCGTACATACGCCCAAATAAAGATACAGTCGGCCCGCCACATTCGCGGGTTGGATTATATGCAAGTTTGCCATCAAAAATTACGTGGGAGATTTTGGGGAATTTTGTGGCCTACTGTAGAAAATTGTAGACGACACGCATAGACTAGAAAATGTAAATGTGGTGCACCCCCCATAATTTTACTTTTTGTCTGTCCCCTCCAGGATGTTGTAGGATTTTTTGCGTTATTATTCATGATGTTGCATTGAGATATAATGTGCCACTATACCTTAAAGAGACGAGAAGTTCATGAGTGACGTAGTGAGGTTCTTGTGGGTATGGTAGAGAGTTCGTGTAGCAGAAATAAAACTTAATAAGAGAAGAGAATATAGAGCGAGGTAAGATGTCAGAGTGATGTGTATTTTTATGTGGTTACAGAATAAATGAAGAAAACACATCAACACACTTGTTTCAGACATCGTTTTATTCAAGTGTGAAGCATAAAGAAAACTTAAAAAAAAAAAGTTTAGTAAGTCTGTTATTGGCAAACTGTGATAATCTCGAAGCACACAAGAGGAACATCTATGCATTAATTTATTTTTAAGTGCCTAAAAGGGCATAATATTCAAAAAGTAGTGAACTCAATCATCTTGAATATGTCTGATGAATACTGATAGAAAAAATCCACAATGCTGCACGTATCTCAAAAGAATAGGACTCAGGGGTGTTTAGTCTGACAGACTGATGTAAACACAAAGACATATTTTAACTGTCTCTAGATTTCACTGGGTCTTCATATATGTTATTGGAAATTACAGGTAAAAAACTCCTTTTTTATATCATCCAATTCCAGCTATTTTAAAGGTAGTTGTCACATTTCTTCATCAATTATTAACTGAAAATTTCCAAGAAGGACTATTTAATACTAATTTTCACACATCTCTTAGTAGTACTAAAAGAACTTCACTAACACACAACACAGAAAGACAAGAGCTCTGCTTGAATTTGCTGTCCAATCAGAGAGAATATTGGCTTTCAGACTTGGAGGTTCTGATCTATAAACCTAAAAGCTGGGTCATAGCAAGAAAGGAATAAGATAACGATGCACATTTCCTGTCATCTTAGCATCCCATTGTGTGTACTCAGTCTGTTCACTGAGAGGGGATTTTGTTATGGTCTACATGGATAGTGAGTATATGTAACAACCATGCACTCATTTGATACTAAACAAGTCAGGTCATTTTGGATTAATACATAGGCATAATGTGAATAAACATCTAACGTAATTTCTTCTGAGCCTTACAATTTCGTACCTCCTTAATAGAATTGCACCTTGGTACTGTGATTGAATCTCTTGGTAATGTGGCTTTCTTTGTTGCTGTGACACTGATGGTTAGCAGGCTAAAATATTTTTGGTTGGGTTTCTGTCGCAAAAATTTGTCAGACTAAGCTTTGTTCAAGACATCATTGTTGACATGTTTCTTTCATCCATCATGTTTACTTAAGAATAAACAGAATAGCTAAAGTTTGACTGTTGTTAACTGTTGCCATCTCAACACTTTAGCCTAGGAACTTGTTATTTACCTTTTTTTATTTATTTATATATTTTTATTCACAGTTGTAACTCAAACGTCAAAAACATCACTGTCCCTGCAACTGATTGTGACTTGTATACAACAGTGATAACATATGCCAAAAATCATCCTTGTCAAAGTTTTCGCCTGCTGTCAAAAAACATCCATTTATTTCGACAAACACAACCTAGTCTCAAGGAAACCATGCTGAGACACTTAGATGAAATATATTCTTGAGAAAAAAAAAAAAAAAAAAAAAGACTGTGGGTCTATATGTTTTGTGAGTAAGTTGTGGAAGGAAACAGCAACAGAAAAAAAATATCTCACCAATCAGACAGTGAATTGTGCTGTGGAGCAAACCTTCAGATCTTAGCTAAAGACCTTTGCAAGTTCATAAAGGAACTCCGCACAGGTGGACACATATGCAATATATGATTACGCTTTACGCCAAATATGCTTTATACTATTTTGTTGAACTCTCAGAATACAACTACATAGAGTATGACTTCCCCAAAGGTTGCAATTTTATGATATTGAATGCAAAGGGACATTCATTCCAGTGACAGGGGATTAGGGAGACAATGTAAACATTAGGGAGACAATGTAAACAACGCTGCAAGCACGGCACACCCTTCTAACAACAGCCCTAAAAAAAGTCGCTTGCTGACTTGAGGAAGTACCAATAAAACCAAGATACATGTATCAACAAGGCCACACAAGACTCGTACACAGAGAGGGCCTTACTATTTGTCAAATCCATCCATATGGAGAGGCTCAACAGCTCATTTGTCCAGAGCTAGTCTGGTTAGAGCCCTTTGTCTCTATCCAGTGTCCGGTTTGAGATTTGATTTGGGTGGAATGACTCAACATTGATCCACCCAGTGTATTCAGGGAGAGAGGGCACAGGACACAAGATCTCAGGGTTTATCCATGGATCTGAACAAGCTGCTGCAGAGAAGGGAGCTCAGCTACGCATGAGACTCAAAATGACCCCTGGAGCTTGTGAGGAAACCCATTCCTAGATGCTTAAAAGACAGCGAGGGCTTATGGGGGGTTGGGGGGGGGGGGGGGGGGGGGATCAAAAAGAAGAATCAAAGGATGGCCTTTAGAGAAGAGCTCTGCAAAGTGATTCATTGTTTCATGTGCACTTTTCAATTGTGGGAAGCCAAGGGTTAATATCTTTGGCTCCATCTGAAAGGAGATCAATCAGAAATATCAGAGAAGAATAGGAGAAAGCTTTGGAAGCTCTCAGTGAGCTGGATACATAGACAGATTGATAGATACGGCTTGCAAAGTGCAACTCTCTCAGAAGTGTTCGATTTCCTCAAGATTGCATGATCTAACGCTCCTCGCACTGAAGTAAACAAGACGTGTGATAACAGAACAAAAAGTAATAAAACAAGGATAGACTTTTCATATTTTTGTCGTTCTGTCTCGTGTAAGTTGGTTAACAAACTGTATTCAAAGATAAATAGCTTATAGCTGTGGCATGGTGGAGTTAATTTAGGTCCTGGTAATTCCATTCTGTCTTTGCAGAGGAAAGGTATAGGCTTACAGGCTCATTAGGTGGTCAAAAACTATCTCTGACTGTTACCTAAGTTTGCATGTGTTGATTGTTTTCTTCACTGAAATAAAAATGAATCCTTCATTGATCAACATGCTCATTTTCACTCTCACTTATTAGTCATCTAATTGTCTCTTTAAAAGAAGGGGGGAAAGAAAGAAAGAAAATAAATAAATAAATAAATAAATAAATAAATGGGGAAAAAAAAATCATCGGTGCATTTTGTACTGAAATGAGTTTGTGCAGATCAAATTCAAGGGGCTCCATCTGCTCTAGCAAATGAAATCCAGAATTATTGGATAAATTGGCAGACAGCTAAATAAATGAATGGAATAAAGATCCAAACAGATTGAATCAGAACAATGCTGATGCACTGTGTTCTCACAAATGATGTTTTCTTAGTAACCACAAATTTTTTACAAACTATTACATTACTGCAAGAACTCATTTTTTGGAAGGAAGGGTTTTTTTTTTTTTCTTTTTTTCTTTACTTTTTCAAAAGAATTGAATGTCAGCAACATGTGCACAGTTACTCTGGGCTGCCACATAATTAGAAATGTGTCACTGTGGGATCCACAGCTGTACTTTTGCTCTTAAGGTTTTTTTTTTTTTTTTAGTCAAGTCTGCTGTACTTTTAACATGGGTCACAAGAGTCTGAGTTTTGACTGTGGTTTCTGAGAGCTCAATTAAAGTGTGTAATAGAGTGTGTGTGCAAGTGTGTGTGTGAGTGTTTGAAAGCCCAGAACATTTTTTGAATACAGCCTTACAAAGGAGCACCTTTTCCACCCTATCACTGTTCAAAGGGGACTAGTGACTTTGTTTGATGCTGTTTGTCCAGGCAGAGAAAGAGAAAGTGGACAAAAATAAATAAATAAATAAATAAATAAATAAATAAATAAATAAATAACTGACAAGCACAGCAGACCAAAACGGGCCCGACTAATGAGATGAATACTGATCCCCCAAGATGCCTTTATACTCTTCATCTTGTGTAACAGTTCCTCCAGTTTGCTATTCAAAAGAAATGCAAAATGGCTCAAACTAATGCTGTCGGAGCTAGTGTGTTGGTAGGAGGGGGATAAATTGATCAAACCATCCTTGCCTTTGTCCTTAGCCTGTGCTCTTTAGTGTCAGACAAACAAAACAAACAAACAACTTCCTTTTCTTTATGAGTTTGCTGCATGCAAGTTGAGGTTCAGTCAGACCTTGCTGTATTTCACTCTCTAGCCCAGCCAAATGAAGTTTCATTTTTGCACTCTCTCTCTCTCTCTCTCTCTCTCTCTCTCTCTCTCCTCTTTTTTTTTTTTTTTTTTTTTTTTTTTTAGTATCAGAGAGCCATTAAGATTACTGCATGGGTGTTTGTCAGTAGAAGTACATTACTCTCATTTGGTCCTGCAGTGTGGATTTTAATGGAACATTTGTTTGCTTTTGTTGTGTTACCTTTTTTTTCTCTTTATTGTCTCCTGCAGAATAGATATCATTCACTTCAGCTAATTGCTGCATGTACATGCTGCCTGTATGTTGCGGACTACTGTAAAGGAAGTTTGTCCCTCCAGCCTTTATCTTCGTCTATCTTCTCAGTTGTTATCGGTGCCAGACGTTACCTTGCCAGCAGGAATCGTTTTTTTTTTTTTTTTTTTTTTATCTCCTCACAATTGCTTGTCATCTTCCTAGAACTTCCTGGAAGGCTTTTGACATCATTCAAGTTAAACCATGCATACTTGGAGGTTTTGCTGTGGAATGATTGTCTGCCATTGCTTTATTCAGTCACTTCACTTTTGTCACAATTAATGTTATTTTGCTGCTATTTGTAGAAGTAAACATAATGACAGTGACTGCATTTAAACATAACTGTCAGTTCATTATCCAAAGTCTGTCCCACCTTTTCTCTTCTGATTGGACCAAGAAATGTCATTGAATAGTAGTGGTCCAGCACTGAAAAAGAATCCTTGTGTGTGTGTGTGTGTGTGTGTGTGCATACGTGTGCATGTGCCTGTGTATATGCATGCATGTGTATGTGTGTTCATGTGTACATGTGCATGTGTGTGTGTGTGTGTGTGTGTGTGTGTGTGTGTGTGTGTGTGTGTGTGTGTGTGCATACGTGTGCATGTGCCTGTGTATATGCATGCATGTGTATGTGTGTTCATGTGTGCATGTGCATGTGCATGTGCATGTGTGTGTGTGTGTGTGTGTGTGTGTGTGTGCCTGTGTGCGCGCGTGTCAGTGTGCATGTGTTTGTAGCACAATGGGAGGGATGGCAAGATCTATTTTCTCAATCAGGGAGATGGCCCTGTGGCTTTGAGATGCTGCACAGATGGAGGGGATGGACAGACTGAATCCTGCTCGGCTCCTGGCCCCTGCTGACTAATGTAGGGGGGTTTACAGGCTTTCATGCTTTCATGAACCTCCAAAAATCCATATCAAACCCTTCAGTACTGCCTTCACACCCACCAACCCTTTTGAGTTTAACAACAAAAACAACACAAAGCACTTCATCTGCGATCTTGGTAAAGAACTTGGTTTAAAGTCAAGAATCTGCTTGTACCGTTTGTTGGACATTGCTTGCAAATCACTTGCATCAATTAGGAGTACAATGAAGAACATCTAGGAAGTATATCTTACACACTCACACTTTGTGTAAATGAATGATTAATGTATGGATGTATTTATGAACACTATATCCTAATATGCACCACCCAGACATGGGCCTGTTCTGATGTTTCACATATCATCAATGTTCAATGAAAACTTGAGCTGATATTGCAAGTTACATTGGGCTCTATCTGCGTCTATAATCCTTTTTTTTTTTTTTTTTTTTTCCTTCTTGTTTAACTAGCTTTTGGTTAACATGATCTGACTGAGGTTCATTTGCAAATGACATTCAATTACAGCTCTAGTTTTTCTTTAATTGGTAGTGCCTGTCTTCTTTAAGCAAATGGCTTCACAAAGATTAAAAGTTGTCAAGTTCTTGCCAGATTGCTTTGGCTCTCATTCCTTTGGAACATCTGTACATTGTGCCTCTGATGATGTGGCTCTTTGGCCTGTTCAGAACTCCTTGATTCACGTGTAGAACAGCTATTCTACAGTAATAAAATTTCTATTTAAATTTCTAGTCATAGTTATATTGATAGTTTTCATAGTACATATGAAACTCAAGTTAAAGTGGAAATTGCCTCTGTACTGTTTCTCCTCCTGCAAAGAGCAAACCAGCGCTATTGTCTCTGTACCCCTGAATGAAATTCAGAAGACACCAACGTCTGCCATTAAATTCTTTAAAAACCTTTTGGGTTCTCATCAGAAACTGTTAATCAATCAATCAATGATAGAATGGAAAAGGTAGCAATCTACCAAACAATAGATACCACTGAAGCTTCACAAAGCTGGAATCGAGCTTTTTGTCCCCTGTGAGATGTTTACAGGATGTTTGAAGGACCTCTTCACTCAGCCAGTTGTACAAAAAAACAGCATTTTAAGTTTATTTCTGTCAAAGGCACTCATCCTCACCATCCCCCTGACCTATCTGGGTATACTGGTCATTAGGGCTTTTATTTTTCCTTTCCCCAGGTAAATGGTGCAGGGGCTCTACACTGTTCCTCATGCTGGTGGAACATCAAACAGGGAGCCTGGGGTCCAGTGAAATTGAAAGAGAAAGGCTGACCAGGACAGAAAAGAACATTTTCATTTTCTATCTATTTATTTATTTATTTATTTATTTATTTATTTATTTATCCAATAATGGTTTCATTCTTATAACATATTGGAATGACAAAGCAGATGTTCCCAGACAGATAACACAGCTTCGATAATAGAATCCAGAAACTGTCTAGCCAGAAATGGTACAAGAGACTTGTTTGTCACATATTTGACATTGCAGTGCTTAACAGGGTACAACTTTACAAAAAGATTACCCTTATAAATGGTTTGTGAATGGTTTATAATTAGATTATTCATTAGGTTTTGAACACTTTATTAATCATTAATAAACTATTATAAATGTTAGATTAAAAGCGTAACAGTCCCCTTTTGCTTGCCAAATAGTGATCCCACATTTATCTGTACTGTTAAGCCTCCGATCTCATTGGTTACTTAGGTTACTTTGTCCTCTCCGTCAGCCAACATTTATACCTCTCAGCGCCATGAGATACTTCTTTATAAGTTACTAGCATTTAACCATGATTGGCATATCTTAAGAGTCAAAAAAGTTTCATTTGGCATATCAAGTTATTGCATATTAAATTTTCACATCAAATTACCACATTTATACGCTAAGGCTTTGGCAATACTGTTAACCTTGACATTTTCAGCATGCTATCAGCAGCCGTCCTCATTATTATCAAGGGTTTTGATATGACATATCAATCATATTAAAGTGGTATATTGGGATGTGTGTTGGGGGTAGATGGGCGGAGCTTCCTAACATGCCCTGGGGGCCATGGACTGTTGTTTAGCCCCAGTTTGTTCTTGTGATAGTTTAATGTTATCAGTGTAACATAAATGTAATCGTCGGGATGAATGATGTACGTCCGTCCTAATTTGTCAGCATGTGTCAGAAGTATGTTACTTCTTGGCTGTTACAAAATAAAGGGTAGCTTTATCACTCTAGAGAAAACCCAGCAAGTCATTAGTTAATGGTGATGTGTTTCCCATATTACAATAAGGCTCCCCTCTCCAGTTATAAATGTTAGTAATTCATCAATAGATGGTCATGCATTTCACGCTTTACAATAAGGCTCCCTTTCGGCACTTATAAATGTTAGTAACTAATAAATAAATGGTCATAAAAATGAGATGAAGCTGACAGTTTAATATGCTCACTGATAAAGGGACAGCATACAGTAAGCTAAGCAACTATCGAGATCTGAGATTTAACAGAATAGACAGATAAAAAGTGCAGCAGTAACTTGATCTTGCCAAATAGTGAGCCCGCATCGATGTATGAAAAAGGTGTTATAACTTGTTTATAAGTGTTTATTGGTTTTTTAGAAAGTGTTTACAATCTAATTAATAACCTAATTGTAAGCCATTTATAAATCCTTTATAAAGGTTTTCTTATTGTAAAGTGGTACCTTTAACAGCTATGTGCTGAGCACCAGGACCTGACTGGAAAGAACATCCCCTATACAAAATTAAGGCAGCACATGCTGCATCAGCTACCGGTTCCACATTCCTCTATGGTCATCATATATTTATTGTATTTTATTTTTCATTTTTTATCTTGTATTTTTTTATCTATACTTCTTCACCTGTCTTTCCTCCTTTCCGCTGCTGTTAACACCCAAATTTCCCCACCTGGGGATTAATAAAGTGTTATCTTATCTTATCTTGTCTTATCTTATCTGATCTTATCTTATTTTATCTTATCTTATATAGTGAGTCAACCTTTATTGGATAACCCTCCCTGCCTTACTGCTAGTCATATTGCCTGGATGGTGACACAAACCTGGATAGGACAGTAATACATGGATAAGGTACAGGGTCTGCCAGTCTACAATGCAGCACCCACAACAAAGGGAAAAAAAAAAAAAAAAATATATATATATATATATATATATATATATATATATATATATATATATGGGCAGCATGCCCTTGTGAGTGGTTTCCTGCTCTGAGGAGTGCTTAGCTCTGATAAATTATTAAGGACACACTTTGCCAGCTCTCAAAATTGAGCAAAAAGAAATGACACTATACCTTGGCCTACAGTTTTCAGTTTAAGTGCAAACACCACAAGATTTCAAATCATTTGGGATTTAGAAATGACTGCTTCATTAAAGTGAAATAAGAATGATATTCTGGTTAAAGTTGGGAGAGTTAAATTTAAATGCTATCTGTGGGCATGTTCTGGCTTCTAAGATTGGTTCATAACCTCAGATGAAAATGATCGATAAAATGGCTTGAGGTTGACCTACTGATCAGATTTATCTTTGATCTGTCATCTGTATATTACAATGAAATGTGTAATGAGGTGAAAACAATTTGCAGATGGCTCAAATTGTGCAAAAGTTTCATGAACAGTCTAAGTGAGCAAAAATGTGACCGTGTATTATGCAACTGATCAATGATCCTAGGAATGGTTACTCACTCCTACATCCTGTGGGTTGTTCTCTTTCATTTTCTGATACTCAAAATGATGGAAACATCTGCACTGTTGAGGTGCTCTGAGATTCTTTGGTGCACTAAAGCATTTAGGTAACATGACACCAAACATCTGAAGTCTTTCCTCACCTATATGAAATCTGCTAACATCTGCTAAGTTTTATGTTTTATATGTACAGAACGATGAAACAGTTTATTGCATTCTTCTATATGTCGGCAAGACTATTCATAACCTATAAATGAATGAATGAATCGATCAATCAATAAACAAATGAATAAACCTGAAATGGCTGAACTTTAGGGAGAAATGAATGCTCTAGTAGATGCTCAAATATAATTTGATGTGTTTTTAGCACCAGCTAGACATAACAATCAGATTCTGTAACTGCAGTTTTGTCTGCCGACTGTGAGTGAGGAAAACCCTTACCCAGTGGAACAGTTCACTGTGGAAGATCTTTTGAAGGGTTAACAACATTAAAAGGGATTGTAAAGTATTCATTGTAATATTACTAAGTCTCAAGTCAAATTACAATATCTACCAAAATGATTGTAATGTGATATTTTGTCCATGTCGTGCAGCCCTAGGCAACAGTGCAATTTAGAATATTTTATTTCTTTTTCAGTTAGGGTTTCTCATTTATTAGAAATTTAGGAATGGGTTTAAACTGTAATTCCTGACTATTATTACATCTTAGAAGCATTTCTGACCAATAGAACACACATGCCTGGGGAACATTTTAGCAAAATATAAACAAATCAGGAATAATTTAAAAAAGAAGAAGAAGAAGAAAAAAAAAAAAAGAAATAAAAAAGAAAAAAAGAAAAGTAATAAAAAACAATCAATGTGAGCCTCTCAAGAAAATTGCATTTAGTTAGTCCTAATGGAAATCACATGGCTTTGCTGAGCACTGTTTTCTAAATTAGAAGACTTTAACAAGGACCTTTTTTCTACTTATGGGCCCACAACAGGCATTTTGTCTTGTCCCTGTCTAAAATGGTGACAAATGCAGATAACTCTTGGAGCGGATGGTCTCCTTGACAGCATTTGGCTCAGTTTTATGCCAGACTGGTAGTGAAAAAATAACCTCAAAAAGTTGCCTCGGCCTGGTAATAAAAGCACAGCCTCACAAATCTTTTCTCTATTTGCACTTATCTGTCCCTGACTCCTGTATTTTGCTGACAGTTAATTTAACTGGATCAAAGAGTGTAGTCGACTTGACTACAAAAAACTGCTGTATGAAATATAAACACTGTGTTTTCAGGAGGTGGAGATGTACTTGAGAACAGCACTTGGTGTCTGTGAATATTAACTTTTCCAACAGCATCAACACACTTTCTATTTCACAAACACACACCGCACACACACACACACACACACACACACACACACACACACAGACAGACACACACACACACACACACACACACACATTGAACTCTGTGGGAGAGTAAGCATCTGACCTTTTCTACTTGCCTGATATACTGCCGAACTCCTGTGTAATAATAATTAATTACACACACACACACACCCACACACACACACACACACATACATACATACATACATACATACATACATACATACATACACACATACATGAATTAATATATATGCCGGATGAACAATTCTGGTTTTGTTACGTTAGAAAGAAATCATGAAGGGTAACAAAGAAAGATGAGAACATGTCAGTCCCTACAGCAAAGAAATACAATTTAGACTCCGAACTTTCCACATAGCAGCGGCAGGCCATAGCTCTTTGCTGTTGGCATTTACCTCAACACAAAATTCTAGAAAGCTACATTTTCAGCCGAGCTACACTTTTGGAGCTATCAAAATGGCTTATGTTTGGCTTGAAAGAGGCATTCTGAGGCTTAAAGTTTCACTAACAGTTCAAATAATACAAGCAACAAAAGAGAGAGATAAAAAAAAAAAAAGCGAAGGGAAAGGAAAAAGTCACCTGAAAGAACGATGAATAAGGATGGAGTCAACGGTATCCTTCGGGGAGAAGTCTAAGCAGATCTGTGTGCTTATCGATTTGTGCACATATTTGAATTACACTCATTAATCAATTGTAAAGGGCAAAGGGATGAAACACTGTACTAGATCTGGTTAATTAAAATAGGAGGAGACCTCATGAGCTCTTTGTCTCTTGCCATTTCTCAATGACTTGTCGACATTCTCTCCTGTATGAAACAAATAAATAAATAAATAAATAAATAAATAAATAAATAAATAAAGCAGCAGTCTCGATTATACTCTTCACTTTGTTCTCCAACTAAGATCAGCTGCTACTTCCTGCCTTCAAAGGATGATGCTGGACTGTTTGGCTCATTTTCTGCACTCGTCAAAGCTCCCTACTGTTGACGCTTCTGTGGTGTGATACACTGAAGAAAAGAATAATGATTAATCAGTTTGATGAAATACTGCGGTGCCACAATGAAATATCTGTGTTAACAGCATCAGCTTTATAGTCCTCTATAGTCTTTTTTTTCAATGACGCCCAGTGCTTCAGTTATGTATATGATGGGGCACGCAATGTGAGTTATATGATGAATCTGTTATGAATGAGGGCACGTGATAATCCATTGCTGATTTTGCTGATGCATTTTCATTCATTTTTATACGTTCACTCAGAATTTCATTGAAACGGTATGTATGCAAAATGTTGTGTAAAAGAGATCGAAGGTTCCTTTCTTTCATTTTTTTTTTTTTTTTTTTTTTTTTTTCGTATGAAGCAGATATTGCAGCTTCAAGTAATGTGCTATTCCCACACATTCAAAAATTATAAAGAAAAAAGAAAAAAAGAAATGTAAGACCACAAATGTATTGTCTAAATACAGTGAATGCAGCGTAACTAAGGTTATATCACAGGTGCTCTGAAAATAACTAAAGATTGCTACAGTCAAGCCCACATAACAACTCCAATGGTAAATGAGTAGGAGGACTTGACGCTTAAATAGGGATGTTGATCCTCGTTACCAATAAAGCTGCCAATATTTTAAGCCTCCAACGATCAGAAACATAAGTTCCACTTGTGCACAAACATGGGATGATGTAAATGAGAATGCTGCTGGCACTGAAACTGTCCATGCTGAAAGAAGAAAACATGAGGAAAGGTTTCATATGCTTATAAAAGATTTCTCTGCAATCAGCCTCAGTGAAACTAATGTCAACATCCTAGCTCCTCACTAGTTAAAACCTATCATCAGGCAACTGACAAGACTGCAAAATCATTGTGCCTTGTGTTGTTTTTGAAGGGCTTGAACAAACAAATAACCACTGAACAATAATAAATAAATAAATAAATAAAATAAGTGAATAAATTTTAAAAAATCTGAATTGTGTATACTGCACCTGCAGCAGCTTACAAACTGCAAACGCTTATAGCATTTTAGTTAGATGATGGTACTTCAAAGGATTTAAAAACATTGGTTTCTAATGATGAACTATGTGCTACTGACACTGGGACTATGATCTGTTCTGTAAAATGTGTGTTGATGAGGTTAGACTACAGTAAAGAAAGGTTTGGTCAAATGTCTAATACTTGTTAAAGGACTTTTTTTCCTTCTTGTGGATGTCTTTGTTAAATCAAATGAAATAAGGAGAATGAGTTGTCTATTTTGGTATAACACATGAGCTTGGCTCACTCAGAAGTCCATACTTGTGACGCCAGCCTTTTATGGTGCTTGGCTGGCGTGGAATATTATCAGCCTTCAGTATGGTCTTCTAATGGGTGCCTTGAGGAGAACTAGCTGTTTATCTAACAGCTACATTCAGACCACCTATGGACTATCCACTCTGCCCAGTTTTAAAGGATGCTTAACCTCTTGAGGTCGAATTACAGGAGTGGCCACTAAGTTGAATGAAATGAAAATAGTTAGCTAGGAATTCCTTAAAAGCATTTAGTGCGCATTATTGGCGTTTAGAGGACAACAACCTCAACAGGATAAGCGCAGAAAATGACTAGCTCTATAAATGTAGCTACTCTGTCACTAAACGTGAATCTCATGTGGGGAGATTTCTGCTCATTGATGGTCACCCTTTAAATTAAATGCTACCAGATGGACTGTGTGTTCAATGTGTTTAGAGTATAGATATAACACGGCTTAAATTGCTGACACATCGTATTATATTCCCTTTAGTGTACCGAAACCTTCATCTCCAAGACACTAGTGGATAATGCTTCAATAGGGAGAAAGTAGTCCTTTAGATGTTGTAATCGTCTTTTGACGAGAGAGGGAGAGAGAGAGAGAGAGAGAGAGAGAGAGAGAGAGAGAGACAGAGAGAGAGAGAGAGAGAGAGACTGGATTAAGTGAGGGAGCAACAAGCTGTTGCTGTCAAAAAAAACAAACAAACAAACAAAAAAAAATGTACATGCTATCAGCTATTCACATAACCTTATATATAGGGAAAAGGAAAAAAAAAACAAAAACAAAAAAAAAAAACAGTGTGGAGATGTTTGATTTTTCAGGTGCAGCTGTTTTATTTCAACAACTGATATGCATATTGCCCTGAACCATGCACAAAACTTGTGTATTGTGTTGTATACCATTTCATTTTAATTTTGGATTAGATGTGGTCAGTATGTCACAACAACAACAAAAAAAAAGACAGGCGGGAGTGATGAGTGCAGAGACAGCAAAAAAAAAAGAAAAAAAAAAAAAAAAAAAGAAACATTTCCTATTCTCTACAGAGTTTCCATAGAGTTGTGTTGTGGTGGATGTGAGAGGGACTGAAAAGTAAATGGCAGAGCTGAATTTGGAACATCACTATCAACGCTGAGCACCAAAAATCCTCTTTATTGTCTGTGGAAAGGAGGGCAGGAGCTTGGTTGTGGGTCACTCCTGTGAAATATTGACTTAACTGCCGTAGCTGAAACAAACAGTGGAAGATATTGCTATTAGTTCCACTTACCTGCCACAAGTCTTGCATACTCTTTTCTTATTTTTTCTTTTCTTTTCTTTTCTTTTCTTTTCTTTTCTTTTCTTTTCTCTTCTTTTCTTTTCTCTTCTCTTCTTTCTTTTTCCCCCCTTTTTGCAGGTGGGAGATGAGGGTTGCTGCGTAACATTGTATGGGGCCTTTTGATAAGTCAGCATCATTTTGATCATTATTTTCTAGCAGTGCTCCCAAGCCAAGTTCTGTAATTCATCTTTCTTTTCACAAATGTAAACTGGAGGATAAAGTAACATAATCTGAGTTAAGGTAATTTTAGACACCTGAAGGCACACCAGCATTGTGGATATAATGATCAGCAGAACAGAAGGCAAACCTTAAATACTTTATTTGCAAAACGATATTTGACCGCATGAGGTAGATATTCAAACAAAAGTTTCAAATAAATTTTTCAGATAAAAGACATAATCTAGTCTCCCCATTGAAAGGCCATGTGCAAAACTAAATACTAGAGATGAATACTTAAGACGTCTGTCATTGTCACAGCCTGCACCTCATTTTGGACTTTTAGTTTGAAATGTCTTGTGCTCCTGTTCCTTGTGTGTTTCTACCCCTCACCTGATCCTGTTTGTTGCATTTATTAACCTCATTCCCCCCTTGTTAAGTTTATCCAATAATGTTTGCCCTGTTTAGTTTTCCTCTTGTATTTAAGCCCTTGTGTTTCACCTGTCCTTTGTCTATCGTTGTTTGTGTTTATTTGCACACTGTTAGGTTGCACCTTTTGTTATCGGTTTTGCACCTGTATTTTTATCGTCATTTTGCAAGTAAAGTCCTCCTTTTTGTCACCACAACCTTCGTGTCTTGCGCTTGGGTCCTGCACCACTCCACCATCGTGACAGTCATATTGTGTACTTCCATTAAGCACATTCTTCTGAAATAATTGTAATATTAATTATCTTTGGCCTTATTAATTTACATTAAGAGTTTAATGAAAGCTTATTTATGTTTTAAGGAAATTAAATGAAATTAAGTAAAATCAAATGAAAGCAAATGAAATTAAATGAAATCAAATTAAGATTTATTATTATTTTATGTTATTTTATTCAGTTTCACACAATATTCTCTTTATTTGGTTCTTTATACTATTGAGATCATATTGCTTCATTTTAAAATATTGTTCATTGCAGCAGCTTTGTACATTCCGACAGGGATAGTTTTGTTTGTAACTGATACATTAGACTTGCATAGGATGTTCATGCCCATTTTGTCATCATCCAAAATTTTATCTCATATGTGTAGTTCATGAGATAGTAAAATTGTATGCTTTTTGGCAGTTTACTGTTGGAGAAGATTTGTCTGAATTAATGAAATGAGACAACATAACATAACTGAGATCTGCGATAACATACTTTTTTTTTTTTTTTTTTTTTCCTTTATGAAATCGATGTTAAAGAGCTATGTTGTACCAAGGAGATCTCTGCTGGCAAATGAGAGACCCTTTAAGAAATGAGTGAATATGCTTATCCCACTCATCAAGACTAGCTGGAGATTCAAGTACTGCAGGTGCTGGGACCATAATTTCTCCCTCTTGTTCTCAGCTAGACACAGTGCTTTGACAAAACATCTCAACAGGTTTCAAGACAACATCTATGAAAACAAACACATGGCAAAAGCAAGGTGAACTAAACAATTGTATGCCAAAGATAACAAGATGGGTGCATGCCACACGCATGGGAACACAACATGAAGTTACTGAGTATGGTATGATATCGACTACAAGGCAATGCTGTCAGACATGAGCAAAAAAAAAAAAAAAAAAAAAACACTTTTGGAATTCATTCTGGGTGAACAGAAGGACAGTAACACAGACACACACACACATAAATAATAAATAAACAAATAAAAACTGTATATGTACAAGAAAAAAAAAAAAATCATGCACTCTCTTGCCTGTCATGGCCACCTATTTAAATCCATTTCACATCTTACATTTTTTTTTGTTGTGACCAAACAGCGAAAGGCACCTAGCATGGTGGATTCATCCTTGGCAATCTTCTCCACAGATGCTGCAACAGGCGTCCTCCATTGCTTGTAGAAGAAAAAAAAAACCCTCAGCTGCATTGAGGAAGGGTGAGTGTGACGGGAGGAAAATCACTGGCATGTGGAGGTGGTTACAGAACAGTTGTTGGATTAGTGTTGTATGGTGCAATCTCACATTTTCCCTTGTGACGATATACTGTAAATGCTGTCCTCTTGAGATCCTCTTCTGTATTTCTGTGCGTGGGGAAAAAAACAAACATATATATATATATATATATATATATATATATATATATATATATATATATATATATATATATATATATATATATATATATATATATATATATATATATATATAATTTATTTATTTATATTTTATATATAATTTATTTATTTATTTCATTTATTCATAGTCATTTGTCAAACAAAAAAGAACTTCAAGAGCTGCTGCTTTGGAAAGATCAAGATTTATGGATCACATGGCCATGGACAATTGACTGTTTATTAATAACAGCATGCATGTTTTAATTTCTACGACTTTGACTAGAGACATCAGTCACTGTTGAATTGTAGTCATAATGCTCCTTCCATGGCATTGCCCATCCCATCGTCAAACTGAAACACCTGAATATCAATATACATGAATCCAATCCAGTTTTCACTGGAACTAAATACACTTAGACAAAATGAAAAATATGGAAAAAGTGATCGACACATTTGTGAAGACAACAAAGATAACTGCTTCTGATAACTTCAACTCCTCCACAGTTCCTCTCAGATTGCATATGATGGATTTGGTTCTTGCTCATCCTATGCCTTCTCAATGAGAATCAGTGGTGGGTATGGTGACACTGCATACGTTATAAAATCGTCCTGTTGTTGTATATCTTAACTGTCTGAATTTACATGAGTCACCTTTATCTTTTCTTTTCTTTTCAAGCAACACAAGGTTGAAAATTTCAACCTTACTACTTGAGATACAAACAACTGTGGCTCTTCATATTATTTGAAATATGTTATAGCCTTTCCCATCCTCTATTTCCTCCTCTACCTGTTCGCCTTTCTTTATCACAGTATTACTCTTTGTTGTTTGTGAACAGTTACAAGTGCTTGTGTGACCTTCTCTGTGACCTTTTATATTTCACAGTGCAAGAAGGACTGAGTGAACATTTTAGTAAACGTGGGTTTTCAATGTATTTCAACATTCAGAGTTTTATTTCAACAGTTTTGTGTAGGTTTTTTTTTTTTTTTTTTTTTTTTTTTTTTTTTTTTTTTTTATGTACATTAACTCTAAACACGGATAAATTATAATTTGATTTGAGACCAGTTGTTATTAGTTTTTCAGAAATAGCTACAGGATTTAATCCTCTCAAATCTTTCTAAACCTGCGATAGTCAAAGCTGGGCCATTTTTTCCCCTCTGGATGAGTTTAGCTTATGTTTTTGCAGCAGGATACAGGCTTTACTCCATCACAGACACTGTAGCCGTTAGAAAACTATAACAAATGCATCTAACATTTAATGTGTGACAATCAAAACAATTTGGTATACTTTTCCTCTTTATACTCCACTGTAATTATAAGTAGAGTTACAGCACAGGAACAGTTAAACCTTAAAATAAGATTCAGCTGAAGATAATCACCACCTCCCAAATGATTTACCTTTCAGACATTTTGACCATTGATTTTGATAAGCAACCTGCATTACTGACCTTTTTCCCTGTGTATCTCTACATCCGCCGTGAGGTTAACTTGGTAAAAGGGTGACCATGCGATTCCTCAGTTGGGCAATTGGATCTTTGGAAAGCTTTGAGTTCCATTCTCTTGATGTCAGCCAATGCATTTAACCCTATGATACTCCAGAGCTGCCATAACACAACACAGCTGACCTGTTTTGTCTCTCAAGGGCGCTATTCATTAACCCCAGCTGATTAAATAACCAAATGTTAAATAGCATGACTGCTTGATAATAAGTGGAAACCAGGAAAGTATTAATCATGTATCATGTTTTGGGCAGATAATTCTTTTAAATAAAGAAAAAAAAAAATGTCACTTTAACATAATTGCGTAATTAGATACTGAATGTGACTACTGTAATTAGTATTTTTTTTTTTTTTTTATATCTGACTGAAGGTTGAAGAAAGTCTAAATATTAGCAGATGAGTCAGAGGTTAAATGCCTCTGCTTTGTCTACTCTGTGAACACAGTTACTAAATCCTAACTGCATTTGCCTCTTCATAGCACGAGGGTAGACTGTTTGTTTTTTTCAGAATCATTCAGTTAGCATGGGCTCCAACTTGTCAGCTTGCCTCTTCCCTATTGTTTGTTTATTTGCTGGTTTTTGTTAGTCTGCAAATACCTGAGAAAATGGTTCTTTATATAATCAGAAGTAAGCTTTGTTCTGGTGTTGCGGCCCATGTGAACCCCTTGACTTGTGTCATTGATTGTAACAACGGTTCTTGTAAAAGGTCTGGCAAAGCCAACAATCCACATCTAGTAGTGATTAATTCATGCTCTGT
Source organism: Chanos chanos (assembly GCF_902362185.1). Lineage (NCBI taxonomy): Eukaryota > Metazoa > Chordata > Actinopteri > Gonorynchiformes > Chanidae > Chanos > Chanos chanos. The sequence goes on from NC_044501.1 coordinate 16,100,170, forward strand.
TTGGTCAACTAAATGATGAACTACTTTCCAAACCATCTTAGTCTGTTGTCAGAGGCAGAGCTGATTGCACGGGTTCACATTCAAACCATGAAGGTGACCAAATAAGTTCCAAGTTTAGAGGTATACACATTGCTGGCCTGTCTTGAAGAGACTGTATGAGTTAACAGTGCAGCACAAATTTTGCTTTGCAAAATAATCCTAAAATTTAACTAAATTACATATTTCCCTCCTTTAAAAATATATAAGAGGCTCATGTGATTTACTTCCTGATGTCCTTTATACGCACACACACACACACACACACACACACATACACACACACACGCGCGCGTGCGGGCGCACACACACACATAGCACAGCACACAAGTTAACCTATTTATTTCCTGAATTAAAGCATTATGATTAGCTGGTTACTAGTTACAGGGACACGTCATATATGTAAGGGATAATGTACAGTGAAGCAGTCATTATAGCGAAATAAACCCCAACAGGGTGATGCAAGACCGACTCGCTGTACATTATCCCGTTTATTATATGGCTACTTACTAACAAAATCAATAATGTGACACAAGATATTGATTTAAAAATAACTTTATTAATTTAAAAATAGTTAATTTAAAAAAAAAAAAAGTTCCTTAGTTCCTTAACAACGGTCTGTTATACATAGCAGCGGTCTGCTATACAGAAATAACAGACCGTAGAATGCCGTAATATATACGTGTGTGTGTGTGTGTGTGTTTGTGTGTGTGTAAAAATTCCCCCCCTAACCTCTGTGGGCGGTCTTTTTTCCCCTACAAGCTCGGGTCCTCTGCTAGAGGCCTGGGAGCTTGGGGCTCCTGGGCAGTATCTTAGCTGTTCCTAGGACTGTGCTCTTCTGGACAGAGATCTCGTATTTTCTTCCTGGGACCTGCTGGAGCCACTCTCCCAGTTTGGGGGTCACAGCTCCGAGTGTTCCGATTACCACAGGGACCACTGTTATCTTCACCTTCCACATCTTTTCTAGCTCTTCTTTCAGCCCTTGGTATTTCTCGAGCTTCTCTTGTTCCTTCTTCCTGATATTGCTGTCACTTGGGACTGCAAGGTCTATCACTACGGCTTTATTCTCCTGCTTGTCCACCACTACTATATTTGGTTGATTAGCCATAACCAGCTTGTCAGTTTGTATCTGAAAGTCCAACAGGATCTTTGCCCTGTCATTCTCCACCACCTTCAGAGGTGCTTCCCATTTTGACCTTAGGACTTCCAGTTCATACTCGGCACAGATGTTTCTGTATGCTATGCCAGCCACTTGGTTATGGCGTTCCTTGTACGCCCTTGTCTGCTAGAGTCTTACACCCTGCTGTTATGGGCTGGATTCTCAGGGCGTCTTTGCACAGGCTGCACCTGGGGTCCTGCCTAATGTGGTAGAGCTCGGCTTCTATTGATCTTGTACTCAGGGCCTGTTCCTGTGCTGCCATTATCAGTGCCTCTGTGCTGTCCTTCAATCCAGCCCTGTCCAACCACTGGTAGGATTTCTCCATGTCAGCCACTTCCTCTTTTTGGCGGTGGTACATGCAGTGCAGGGGCTTGTCCTTCCATGATGGTTCCTGCTCCTGTTCTTCTTCCTTCAGAGATTTCTGCTGCCTGAGGTGTTCACTAAGCACTTCATCGCTTGGGGCAATCTTCCTGATGTAGTCTTCCTGATGGAGTATATATTATTTAAAAAAAAAAAAAAAAAAAAAAAAAAAAAATCACAAAATAATGAATGGTATACTTAGTTGGTCACACTCTTCCCAGGGACATTCTAGATTATTATCTATGGCCTGCCTTATAATAAATATTACAGTTGGGAGAGGCAGAAAGTCTCAAAGAGCATATCACAAACGCATGCTGTCTCCCACAGAATGAAGATGAACAAGAAACCAAAACAATTACTGTATTGATCTTAGAAAACAAAACAACACATCACTAACAACAACAACAATAACAACAACAACAGCAACAGCAACAGAACATGCAACTGAAATTCCTTATATTGTTAGCGGAAAAAGAAAAAAAAAAAGCCCTTTAGTATTGGTGTTGCACACACATTGTATTCAGCATTGTGATTTGATGTTCTTGATAGATTGTACAGCATTGCATCAGCAACGTTTCTGAACCTTTTGATTTTTTGAGATGGGTTATGTTCTGAATGTATTTATTATATGTACATGTCTGATGAGAGCAAAAGAGAAAAAAAAAAGAGAGAAAAAAGCTGAATACAGCAGCACCTGCAAGGATCCAGTGGTAGAAGATCCAGTGGTAGAAAGAAAGAAAGAAAGAAAGAAAGAAAGAAAGAAAGAAAGAAAGAAAGAAAGAAAGAAAGAAAGAAAGCTGATATCAAGGGTGTAGGTGTAGGTGTGGCATAAGTGCATAAATAAATAAATAAATAAATACAAAGTGATCAACTTTAAAAAGCCGCTTTTGATGCAAGCTCTGACAGAAGGGTTTTCCATTCAGCTTTAATCACCTTTGATATGATATCTAGGTTGTCTGCATCTCAATAGTCCATTTTTCCACTAATTCACAGCTAATGACCCTGTCTGGCCTTCCCTGTATTTCATTTGAATGAACCTGTTTTCCATGTCATCAAGTCTTTATCAAAGCATCCCGTTTTTTGAAGGAGCTCTTCATCAACCCTTTTACCTTTCAGTGTACGACCAGATGATATGTTGTTTTCCTTGAGTAATGAACTGAAATCTGAAATCTTACAGTTCTGTGAGGTATCAGGAACTAGATACCTAAAATTAAAGAATATAAGATGTTCATATACAAGTACAATCTTCATATGTAATCCCTACACACATACATCTACATTCTACACATATACATCCCAGCCGTTGACACACACCCTGCTAAACCAGATAACATTTAAGCCAGCATGACTGCTTATGTTCTTGTCACCCCTTACTCAGAAGTATGTAGGTGTATCATTGTAGTTTTAGGAGTCTTGCCAAGGTAGTCTTACTGGTATTGGGACATTGTGAATTGAACCTCATCTTCCATATGAAAGACAGTGCTGTTGTACAGTATCAAGCCATAAAGAGAAACCAAGGAGCAGTATAGCACTCACAAGAAGAGGAAGCATGAAATAGGATTAGGACCCTATATTTTCTTGTGTAGGGACTCAGCTGATGGTAGTCAGATAGTAGTTTGATAATTGTACAAAATGTGCAGTTTCATACTGTAAAATGAGTCTAGAAATGCATTGGGTTTGCAGTGTGATCACTGTCTCAGATAACCATTTAAAGTGCTGAAAAGGACTTGAACTTATATGAATATATTAGGATCAGCCCATTACCAACCAAGGGAAAAAAAAAAAAAAAAAAAGATAAACACTTCAGAATGCCCACCTCCCCCTCAACATCTGACATCTTTATTGTTGTTTTTTTGTTGTTTTTTTCTTGGGGGGGGGGGGGGGTTGTTGGGGGGTAATTATTGCCACATTACTCACTCAAGTTTGAATTACACTCATTGTCTCATTCCCACTTCTCTTCCTTGTCCACAGAGATAGACATTTGGTAGCATGTGTATACTGATCAGTTCCTGGTTTGTGTACCTCTATGGATATGTGTTCCAACTTACATCTTCATTGCTACTGGGAGTAATGAGACCTCAGGAGAGGGTTTTTTTTAGCCTTGATCATGTAGAACATACTTCCTCTGGTGAAAAAAATAAATAAATAAATTAAAAAAAAAAAGACCAGTGAATCACACGTTATTCAGTTGTTTCCTTTTGTTTCTATTTCCAAGTATGTTGAAATACATAGGGATTCAGAAAACAAGGAAATATAAGCAAATAATAATAATAATAATAATAATAATAATAATAATAATACATTCATCAATTTACTGTCAGCAATGATACCTCCTTTCTTATTTTACTTTCTTATTTTACTTTTTTTCTTTCTTTTTTTTTTTTCATGTGACAAAATAGGAATCATACTGATAAAGCACCATTCTGGTCTACAGTTCAATGTAAGAATTTGTCTTTCTCTAAAATATTTGGTATTCAAAATTTTAATAAACACAGAAGAGGCACACTTTCACAGTTGACTTCAGAAAGGGTTTCATTTGATGGTATTAAGAGTGCTGTTTATGCATGCAAAAAAAGAATTACAAATAAAGTGAGAAAAAGAATTGTGGTGGAATTTTCATCATGTTATGTTTGTATGTGTGCGTGTGCGTGTGCTTGTGTGTGTGTCCACTGATATTACAGTGAGGATAAAAGGAGCAAAGGCAGATGTGTAGATGAGACAGTAGGGGAGAGTGAAATGTTCACTATTGGTCCTCTCAGTTCTCAGACAGGGAGGTGAGCAGATGGTTGATGGAAAAGTCCAAACAGCGACGAGATCTGTAGACATAAGGCAAAGCCATGTGTTTACTATGTTTACCTTGGCTTAACATCTCATAATAACTTCCAAAAATAATTAAATAAATAAATAAATAAAAATGGGAAAAAGAAACATTTGTCTCAACACAATAAACAGTACACCAAAGTTTATGAACAGTCCAAGAGAAATGCAATTTTAAACCAAAGAATTTGTTGTGGTACTCCTGAAGTTCCCTTCATAATGCACTTACCTAGCAATGCATTTCACAAGTTATTCCTCATCATAATAAACACTCAACTCATCGACTACCCACACACATGATTCTAACACACACACACACACACACACACACACACACACACACACTCAAATAAACAAAGCAAGACACTCACATCACATCATCCAGTTTTTAGAGAAGAAACATTGTGATGTGCCACTGCCCTCTGTCCATAATAAACAATTGGTCACACAAGAGTGCATCTCAAGATATAATTCAAATGACACCACAAGCCACATAGATCTATTAAATGCCCAATAATGTTTTAAAAGTTTGCTAGCGGTAGTAGTAGTAGTAGTAGCTGTATTATTATTATTATTATTATTATTATTATTATTATTGTTTTATATAATTATAATAATAATAATAATAATAATAATAATAATAATAATAATAATAATAATGTCCTTATGTGTAATAGCTGGGATAAGTGCTGAACTGAAATAGATTTGCACCCATTCTGAAAAAATCCATGATTTTTTTATTCATACGTATCTGAGATGCCTGAGACGTAGACTTCATGTACTTGAAAGATATTTTTTGTCCTTGGGTAACTCGGGCCACATCAGATGTGATTTATATGTAAGCAATTTCGCTGCTGCGTGGCTGTTTCTCTCAACCAGGCTCTCTCTAATTATCCTCAGTGTCAGAGTTCTCCTAACAGCCGATAATTGTGATTACACCCTCTGTTAGTTGTAAATTAATTCTTTAAATCTTAAGGAAAGGGAGGGGCTCATCGTTCATTGGCATTCCACAGTTTTGTTTCTTTTTTTGTTGTTTTGGTTTTTGTGTGTGTGTGTGTGTGTGTGTGTGTGTGTTTCATGGTCCCATTGTTCTGAAAGGAGTATAAACTCTTAAAGAACCTTATTGATTACACCCCCTTTGTTGGGGCATGAAAAGACTTTGAGTCAAAGCTCTCTTCAAGTTGACCGAAATGAATTGTGTCTCTAATGCACTGCAGATAAAGGACTGTGGCCATTCTAAGCTTTTCTTGTTCTCTGGGAGCAGTAATGGAACAACATTACTGAAAGTTTAAAAGACCATCGCTTTTCATGGTGGATGATGTGAATCAAGTGTTCCTTTGGAGAGTGTTGTCTCAGGACACTGAGCGAGTTTTTCATACCATAAAACTTCTTTGACTGACACCTATGGCATGAGTACAAATGGTTCTAGTCCTATTTTGGAATATTTAGACATCAGTTTGTTGTTGTTGTTGTGATTGTCGTTGTCGTTGTTGTTGTTGCCAGAACAACAGACAGCTCTCTGATGTGTGGAAAGGATATGAGGCCTTCTTTTGTATTTGATGTCATCTGAAAAGAGAAGAAAACCATTAACATTATTTGACAGCAAAAACATGACATAAGGTAAGACATATGTCATTCTGTTCATCACGACTTGAATCAGGCCTCATTTTCCTGAATAGGCAGTTCCCACTTTTCCAGTTTTGTCTTAAATAAACTACACATGATATATACACATATACAGAGAGAGAGAGAGAGAGAGAGAGAGAGAGAGAGAGCTTATTTACCTTATATATATAGTGTATCAGACCAAGGGAGCCCTTGAATAGTACAGTTGTGTGGTAGACTGTGACTGGAATAAATTCCTCAGACATTGAAGCTCACCATGGTTGGACCAGGGCAAAGGAATTAAGATACTATGTTTAAATATTATCAGACAAATGTATTTAGAAAACAGTAACCAAGCCTGTAACTCCATATTGGGAGAATGTCCCTCAAATATGGACTGACAATAATATCAAATGATGAGCTAATGCAAATTCATCCGCATCTGAATGCCTGACTTCTTAACAGAGCAGATCATAACTTTTAAGAGTAGCTAACATAGCGTCAGCACTAATGCTTCATGCACAATGCAAAACCACGTAACATGCATAAACTGATAAAATAACATGAAAAAACAATAACATGTAATAATCTGATGATAATGTTTCAAAAATACTTGGCTCATTATGTGACTTTTTGGGTTTTTTTTTTCCCTTTGCACATAATGTCATAATATTAAATAAAAAACTGAATAACGTATTTTATACATTTCAGAACTGAATTTAAGGCTCACAAAGGAACTTTGTACAATGAACACTCCACTTTAAGACATTTGGCAAACAATGTAAGAGCATTGTTGGTTGAGACTTTCCTTCTGTGACTTTGACCTTTGACCTACATCTTATAAATCTAATCCTCCTCACTTGCTCTTCTGCATGGCATGCTTTTCATGCAAGCTATGGCACATGAGACCAGTGATGTTATATTGAAAGTGCTGGCCATGAAACATGGCTCAGAAATCAAAGACCCAACACTCTGCCCTCCTTCAGATGAGAAGGAACAGGCATCTCAAGGCATTCGAGCAAGAATAGTCCGGAAATAATTTATGCTTTAAATCTAGAAGCTAAGATGTCAGAGGAATTATGATAAAGCATCTTATGAGGCAAGGCTGTAGGGTGGAACAGCCGATTGCGCACAGCAACATTCTGGCATCAGTGCAGTGAATATGGAACATTCATTGGACAGGTGTAGATGCTAATGAATGAGGACCAAGTCTGCAGGGGCCAGAGAAGTAACAGTTTGGCAAATCGATTAACTTGCTCGCTTGCTGAGGTCGGTTTGAACGTTTTGTATTTGCCAATAATTTATCACACGACCAAAAGTGTCATTTGTTTGAGAAGAGGTGGAAGAGCTCAGAGGAGAGCCCACAGTGGGGCAGACTGTGTTGCCTGCCATATATGCTGTGAGTTCAGTTGTAGGGTAATGCACCTTTTGTAAAATTCTGCTTACAAAATAACTGACAAAGTCTTTGCTAGGGTGAATAGCAGCAATCAAAACTGTCTAAATGACATTTTGTATTACTAGGTTTTGTGGGAGAAACAAATTTAATGGTAGAATGATTCAGAATGACTTGTATCATCAGTCTTCAGTGACATAGATGCATCTCAGTGTCTGATATGATCAGCATCGCTAGATTACAGGTTGGAGCTTTCCAAGTGCCTGGGAAAAAAAAAGAAAGTAAGTTTTTCTCCACTAAAATGTTATTGCCTGACACACAGACACACATGACAAGAGATTACAGTGCTTTGAAATAATTGGCTTTAGATTCATTTGGAGTCTGTCCCAGATGGAAGCTGGCAGTTTGTTGCATTGCTGACCAAATGGCCACCCTTGGATTTCCGGTCTGCACAATCCCCGAAACAAGACATTCTGGCTCCTCTAATAAATCCACCACATGCTGTGGATGACATACCATGCTCTGATTTTGTAGAAGGAAAATGGAGGGACTTTTTGCAGAATCTAGCATATATATTTCCTTTTAACTTCTTGTTGTGTCACTTTGGTGTTGAAGCAACCTCTGTCATTCCACTGCCTGGTAGCTAGAATGAGAGTTTGTATTTTTTGTTGGCTGCAGTGCTGAAAGACATGTTGATCATTATATATGTCTTGATAAACCAGCGTACATTTGTTTTGGGAAATTTGGTGTGTTTTTGACTCACTCTCCAGGCCTGAAACTGGTTCTCACACTGGATTTCACATTATCCCCAATATTAGTTCTCTGGGTTTGATTCTGAGTATGATATTGATTCAAGCTCTACCCCTGACTCTGGATTTCACTCAGGTTCTCGCACTGACTCACAATCTGGTTCTCACTCTGAAGCTGAAACTGCAATATATGAATGAGGTAAAAAAAAAAAAATGTGGGTACTAAGCCAAGACTGATTACCAGTGGAATAGAATTTGCTGATAACCTCAGCATACCTAGGATAATCTTCAACATTCAAACTGCTTTAAGAATGAGGTAGGAGGTCTGACAGCGTGGTTTCATGACAACAGCTCGGCCCTGAACTTGAGCAAGGCTAGAAACTTTGCTGGATTCACGTAACATGGTGTGAGTCGTACCTCTACCAATATCAGTGCTGCAACAGTGAAAGCAGGTTGCTTTTCAGGTTGCATCTCTCCTATGACCTAACTTACACCCACAACACAGCCTTGAACTTCTGCAGACAAAACGTGGTATGAATAAGCTGACACCTCATGGAGTCTTACCACAGCACCAACAGATGAAATGTTCTGATGGGTGCCATCACTGTGTGGTATGTTAGAACTCCCACACAGACACTAAAAGCCTCACTGAGGGTTTTAAAATCTAGGCACAAAATCATAAGCTCTGATTAACCAGCCTTTGCTAAGCTCTATATCATTATCCGTTACCTCAATGACCCCATGTTGTATTGGATCCTAGCCATCCCTAGTCTCCAGCTATTTTCCCCTCTGTGCCCTTGGATCCAAAACAAACCACTACACTTTCTGTCCCCAAGCCATACACACAATGATCAACAGAATGAACACTGAAAGTCTGGCAGGTCATAGTCCTACACTTTACTTATAAGAGCAGCTGCTAACCATGGCCGTATCACCAACTGCTATTGTATGCTGCATTAAACTGCATGTTGTATTGTGTTTTATTCAATACTCTGCACAACACACTGTGTAATATCTTAACTTTAAAATGCCTTGTAAAAAATATTCTGTATATTGTCTGCTGTTGCATGCTGTATTGAGTATCTTGCATTTTACACTCTCTCATTTGCACTATAATGCATTGCATATAGTGTTGTACATTGTGTTGACTTGAGACTGAGACTATGAATGTGAATAGCAGTCCCAAGTTATAAATGATATAAATGAAAGAGATGCATCCTGTATATTAAAATGGAAGAGATATAAATGGTTTCATCTAGTGTCTCATCTAAATCCTGTCTTCAAATGGGAATGGAATCTATATTTTTCTTCTGACATTTCGCCACAGCATACCATGAGGATATAAGAGATTCAGTCTTTTCATTAATGAGGTCTCTAAGGTCACATGCCACCCCACACCTGTCAAGGAGATTTTTGATAAAACTATTGAATGTAGGAATTCTATATTCTGTGGTTGGAATTTTATTTTCCAGTAATAACGCCAAATTAAGAGTGTTACCTGTGTTACAAAATACTATCTTGAAGGTATGTGTAATGCTGTGAGCCAACATAGAATATAAAATAACCTTCACATTTAGATTTACCTCAGTAATCAGCAAATTACTCATCAATTTGCTAGTTTATCGAATCTGATGTAGATATTGTCACTAACAATCCTGGCAGTGCACATTTTAACATTTCCCATAGGTGTGTGGGTGCCATGTATACTCATTTGTGCGCTCTCCTTCACACACTCACTAATTGACACCACTTTCTAGTAGAAAGCACTGTACAGGGAACTTTTGAGCAGATCCAAAAGTGAGTTACCTCTCCCACTGTCCCCATGGCAACAGGAGCATAAGTGCCCTTGATCCAGAGCAGATGCAGCAGAAAAAAGGCTTTTGAACCCAGCAGCCCACAGACCAGGCCCTGCTGCCAGCACACACCAAGAGAAATCTACCTCTTAGGGAGGTGAGCCTAGGAATGGAGCCTCCTACATGAGATGCAGTCACACCAATAAGAAGATTGTATTGAATAGTTTCAGAATGACTGAGAGGCACTATAATAAGCAAAGGTCTGCCATTATTGATGGCCTTTCTCTAGCATGATTGCAGATTTCCTGTACAACTGTTCATTGATGTGATTAGTTGCAAAGCCACCATTATCTTTAATATTGTTTAGCAAGGTTCACTCATTATAATTCAATACAGTGATGCTGGGGAAATAAATCAAGAGGCAATGAAGAGGTGTGTGTTTTTTTGTTTGTTTGTTTGTTTGTTTGTTTGTTTTCCCAATGTGTTAACTTTAGTTAAAACAAACAACTGAGAGGGCCTTGTAAATACATGAGAATACATAAAGACCTTTCCTGAAAGTTTCTTATAAGTGGTTAGGCGATTGAAAGCATTTGAGTCTCTTTGTTATGTAAAGATGTAACTATTATGTAAAGATATGATATGTTTTATTTTGTTTTGTTTTGTTTTTTTAAGCATTCAATAATTTGTGCTATAGTCTTTGTGGGAGATTCTTTCCTTTCTCTTCCCTCTTTCAGAACAGAAAGTGCTATGAATTATTTGAATGGGTCAATTGTTTTCATATATCATATGTTAAATAATACAAAGTGTGAATAAACAGAGATCATACACACTACAATGGCCTGGTAATCAAATATACATATTCTTCAAATGACAAAACTATTATAGAGTATGGCATCACAAAAGATGTCTTTGGTGGTATTCAAATCAAAACAATGCTCTTGAATGTCCTGTGACAGGAATAAGCTAATGTTGCATAACAGTCTGCATAAGAATCCCGTAGGAAATTTAGAGACCTCAAAACTGCCATCATCATTCTCTCTGACTGTTCTCTCTAAAGTATATCACAACCTGTGGAGCCCACATCCAAATCCTTCAGTTTTTGTGCATTTGAAGAGACATGCTAGACATCCTACAGCACAACTGATTAATAACAGAGAGCTTTGTTTGTTTTTGTTTTTGTTTTTGTTTTTTTTTGTTTTTTGTTTGTTTTTTGTTTTTGTTTCCATTGATAAGTTTAAAAACAACCACTCTCAGTCCTGAGTGTATTCTTGAGCATACCCAGTGGTTAAAGGAAGTGTTTGCACAGAGAAAGAGATGGATGGATTTAAGGATGGATGGATGGATGGCCACTTTGGTGTTACTTCTTTGGAGGTCAGGGACTGACTTTAATGATAGGATATGGACATCCTTACTTTTTTTAGAGTCTCTAAACTGCTGACTCCCCTCCGACAGAGTTCGGATCATCTGTGTCTTTTGACCTACCAAAGCTCTTGGGAATTGATTGGGGGGAGGGGGGGGGGGGGGGGGGGTCCTCTTAAAGGTCCTCAGAGCACTTTAGCACACTATTTGTCACAGGGAGCTTGGTCAAGAGTGCTATTTTATTTGGAATTGGGATTGTTCATTGCTGAAATCTCATCCCAACTAAACTTTGTGAACAAAAGGACAAAGTAGCTTTGTGGCTTATCTGTGCCTAAAGAGAGTCTCTCTAACCCATAATGACTTTGTATAAATAAAAGAAGATGTTCATTATGCCTTTGGTTCTCTTTAAAGGCAACTTAATTTCCAGTGTCTTCTTCCCTTGTCAGGTCAAATCTTTCTATGCAGGGTCCTTGCTGAGTCACACTGCTGCTCTGAATAGCTGTTCAAAGGTTTGGTCATTTTTAGAAATTGTCTTAAGGGAAAGCTCTATCATATTAGTCAAGGGCCAGATGATACCAAAAGAACTGTGGCTTTTTCAAACACACACACACACAAAACACAGCAGCTATATAAACCTAAATATTCAAGAACCCTGTGTACACACTGATAGTTTATTAGCTATGATTTTACTTTTTCATGAGTATGAGTTAGCGTGAGTTCTTTAATTCTGCTATAATAAAGCCATTTTCCTAAAATACTGAATATTCTAAAAACACCAATTCCTCAGTTTGCTCTGCTGACAAAGTTGAGAAGGTATTCTTTTGCCTGTAGCCTTTATTTGTTCTACATGTCTATGGTTGAAATTTCATATTGAGTTCAACTTGGCCAGACATCAGATAGAGAAGTAAGAGTACCAGGGGAGTTTGTAAACAGAAATGTCTCAGTTATGTCATACATTATGACAACTAATTTGGTCTGATGAATTTGCACCATGAGACGAAGAGCAATATAACACTATTATGACACAGTTAGCTATGTAGGTCCTCATTTAGTAACATCAGCATATTTATTTGTTCTACACTATGGGCTTCATGAAATTTTAAATAAATTAAGAGACTAATTAATGGTCATGGGAAAAGCAGACCATAATCTGAAAAGCTTATGACTTCAGTGAATCAGAAATATTATCTCTAAGGGCTTAGTGGCAGGCAGGAAAGAACACACACACACACAAGGTGTGGCTATTAAATAATCAGACTAATGATGTAATTCAATTGTACTGATTGTTTAATAACAGTTTAATAACTGTAATAATGACTGTTTAATAACTGTCTATTTATCGCTGGAGACATTTCTACAATCATTCTGATGCTTAGTCGTCAATCATTTCAAGCGATTTATTCATTTCAAATGTCGGTTCTTGATGTGCATGGATGTCCACAACACTCATCATCTCGACCTTCACAAAATCTCTTGTGCCACTCGAACAGACATGCACGAGACTTTCACTCTTCCCCATAAACTTCAGTTAGCATAGGAAGAAATGTCTGGTTTTAGATTGCATAGATACGGTAGGGACATGTCGGCCGGTGAGCTGGAAACACATGAACAAATGTTTACCTTTAAACCTGTCAGATGCGCCTTTGCCTACAAGTAGCCTAACAGTATATCTAACATGCTCTTTATTTTTCCCAATAATTAAAACGTTTGTTACAGTGACACAGTATGTAATTATTTGAGAATTTGTAGACCAATATATTTCTATATGATACTGAAGCTGGATTGTTTTGTGCGGCTTTTTTCCATCGGATATCTCCTAGTGTTATGTGCGGCGCGCTGTGCGTTTTATTTGTGTGTGTCTTGTTTCGTCTTGTCTTGTTTTTGTTCTTCCTCTCCCTTCTCCCCTCTCCTGACATAGGTATCCAGCGGCTATGCCAACTAGCTGCCAATCTTCATCTGGACTGGTGTTGCGTTCCTCATCCCGATCAACCAACCAGGGACGGAGTGCCCCTTTCGCCTCTGCCAACCAGAGATGGGGCGCCTAAATTTAAAGTGGCTAGATGTGTTCCCCTTGCAAATTTCGATCTCGTTGTTGGACTCTGCGCGTTCGCGTTTTGCTATTCGGCAGACTTGCCGTACTGTGTTTGATCTTTGTATTAGCGTTCACTGACTTTGTTTCTGGAGTTGTGTCTGGGCTTGTTTGATGTGGTTATCGCGGCGAGGAGGATAGGTAAACTGGGGGATCCCCACACTAGTGTTGCGCTGTGTATTAGGGAAAGGTTACAGGCGGGTGCCACTTTTGTAAGTTTTGGTTATTAGATTGTTAGTGTAGTTAGGTTTCGTTTGGCTCTGCCACCTTTTTGTTTTGTAGATTCAGTGTGTGTTTGGTGGAGGTATTTTCGGGAGGTTTTTGTTTTCTTTCGTTCATTCCTTGGGCACCATCTGTCATTCTCTCCCCACTCCTGTGTATATTTGTCATTGTAAATATTACCAATATAACCCACGTCACTTGCACATTGCTCCTGTGCCGCTGTCTTTTCGTCATCGCACCATCCCAAAACCAGCACTGATGGTGGGTTACGTTTATGCTACGTCCATTACCATACCCCTGGAAATAAAAAAAAAAAACAACAACAACAAAAAAAAAAACATGTGTTGTTTTTTATTTGCCTGCTGTTATTATCAGGATCATGTCATTATAATCTGATAAACCTAATATTTTTGTTCTTTAAATACGGTACAGTATAGGCTATATTCGAGTAGTAGGTATGCCTATGAATCCTTGTAGCATAAATTAGAAATGAAACATTACTACAATATTTCAAAATACACCACTGAAAAAGGACAAATGATAAATAATGGCCTGTCTCTAATAATAGCCTTTTTCAAATAAAGGCCTGGTTCTTTCTTTAGTTGAGGTAAATGAAGGATCTGGCCGCTATTTGAGAATTTACAATATATGGCTTAACATCCCTTATTTAATTTATTTATTCTTGTTCGCTTATTACAATGGCCACATCCATATTGCACTGACTGTTTGAGAGCAATATGTGAGGTTCACACTTCAACACTTCGTAAGCGGTGTGAAGCAACTGTAATTGGTCACTCAGTGTAATTGTTCAGTTACATTAAAACAATTATGAACAGAATAAACACACACACACACACACACACACACACACACAATTTACTATGCATATGATTGCCGGCTAACACAGTCCACATTTTGCTGTCAAATCAGTACTGATGATACAGGTAAAATCTATCAATGTCAACTTTGATAGTTGGTGGAACAGGAGGCAGGTGATTAGACAAAGATAAATCTAATTATGCCACACATGCTTCACATGACATTGTTTTTTGCATTCAAAAACATACTAAAAATAGGCTACATGCTGCTATTGGCAAGAGTTCCATTTGGCATACTGGGTCCCTGAGGTGCTGGGAATGGAAGTGTCGTAAGGATTCCAACCAAATTATTGAATTCCTTGCTTGTAACAGAAAGGACAATGAACAGGACTCCACTAATTTCAACACAAGGAATTATCATCACTATAGTCAAAGTCCTGAAAATTATCACACCAGACAATTTACAGCTCAGGGATTCAGTGGGGGACGTCATGATTTCACCATAATGTTATATACCTTCATGGCTTCATGTGGTTCAGATCAGGTGGTTTCTCTGTGAAAACTCTACAAATCACAATTGTGAGGGTGTGAGTGTGTTTACAATGAAGTCCATTAACTGTTTGATTCCTTCAAAACTGATTGCTCTTGATATGTTCAGTGGAGCTATCATTTTGATTTATTGTTTGGGGTGGATCACCTTTTTATAAAATGATTCATGTTAATTGAAGTTAGATGCCACAGCAACCACATCCATCAAAATGACAGAATTGATGTGAGGAGACTTTGTCTTTAGAGACAACTTCCTATGAACACAGATAAATAAAATGAACTTGTAGTTACTGTGAAGTGTCTCAGGAAACTGGTGACAGCAAGGGTTAAAAATACTGATAAATACTTCCACTTATGGCCCAGAATCCACAGGGTTTTAATCAAGGGTTTGATCTCAGGAACCACTGATATTTCCTTTTTTTTTTTTTTTTTTTCTTCCTTGCATGTGTCAGGATTTGTTGATACTAGCGTCGTCTGTGCTAGGTAACAAATGAATGGACATGTTGTTGTAGCAGTTTTTGGTACACGGAACACGGAGAAAGAATGAAAATCACTTGTTGGCTCATTGATTCAACCACTCACTCTGTGCGTACCTTGGCATGGCGGGGGTTGGTGGGTGAGTAGCAGCCAGTCAGGCAGATCATGGTTAGTATGTCCAGTGGCAGAAACAAACATGTTCTGGGTTCTAATACTGTGTTCATTGGCCATTTATATGCATGTCAGCTCTGATAGAGAAGTAAACAAAAATGTGTCTTTTCAGCTGTCTAGCAGAAGCTGCATTTGGCTTTATTGGGCTGATTTAGCCCCAATTTGTTTTTACTCTAGGGAGCAAGGTCGCAAGTCTGATCTGGAAAAGTCTGTGAGCAAAATCAATAAATGTAAATGTAAAGTGTGTATCATTAATACATGGCAAGAGTTACCATGTGTTTTCCACTGTGATGCGGAAGTTTTCACTGATGCAGGATGGTGTTCTTGACACATAACACAACATCTCTGGGCATGTTCTAAGTGGTTTCCTATTTGAAATTTGTCTGTTCAGCCCCAGGGAATGTCAACTGCAAGTGTCCCACTCATCCTAAATTACTTGCCCCTGAGTTCAGTCGCATGTCCTCTCACAGTTGTGTTTGTCAAAATTAACAGAAGGATGATGTTTGCCCCATGCTGGGTGATTTCTTGCAGAGCGTTTTTGACCCATGTCAGCACTTACATTTCTCAAATATATGCTTAGGAGTGGTGCCATTTCTTTGTGATTTCTTGGCAGAAAATCCTCAACCCAGACACGAAGCAGACATGAATACAGCTCACTTTGAAAATATGTATATATTTACAAGCTGAAATCGAATGGTCTGAGGTATGTCAAGGTTCCCATGGTGACAATAAGGACTATAATATAATCTATATGTTCATGACAAATCAAAGTTATTGCGGCCTCTTGTTTGGAGAGACATAACCTATTCTGATAAAGAAAACAAATGCAGTTTTATGAAACTAAGAAAAAAAAAAGATATTTTGAGTGAAGAGAGATTCCATTCCATTTAGTCATTCCATTTTCTCTTCATTGGCATGCATTGTGGATACCTGTCTCCACAAAGAGCTCCCTTGGGTACATCTTGTATTGTTTACAAGGAACAAATAGTTGTACACACAACCCTCAGCCCACCGCGTCAATGGACTGCTATACATGGTATTTAATTAAAACATGTAATGAGTCACCTTTACATTTGTTGTAGTGGATAATCACATATGGATGAATTTTTTCCCAACTGTGTTTTACTTAAATCACTCATCATAGGGCCCTGACATGGCTTTGTACTTAAACCTTGGAAAAGAGTGTTATAAAGTGGGTACATACTCCTGCTACGGTTTTGCCTTTCCCTTTCTTTCTTTAATTTTTCTTTTATTATTTATTTATTTTTTTGGTCAATATCTTGAATAAAGAGCAAATGATTCTTACAAAGATATAATAACAGAGTGGCTTTAAATTCAAAAACTGAAGGGGAAAAAAAGAAAAGAAAAAAAAAAAAAGTCTTGGGCTACCTGTGGTGCACATACCAGAGCTAACTGTGAAGGCCAACCAGGGCATTCAAAACAACATGAGATGAGGAGCATCTTCCTTTCTTCTGAGGTCTCTTTTTATGTGAGATGAGTCTGTTTATAGTGAAAGGTATGAAGATCAGCACAGAAAGCAGCAGGCTGAACTCACCAAGCACTGGAAACGGAAGGAGCAAGCTGACCATGAAATGGTAAGTGTTTTACTGATGCAAGTGGTGGAAGCCCTGTTCTGTTAAAAGAGAACACCATTCAGTCATGCCATGAATCTGTGTAGCTTCATTTCTATGTTGTTTTTATCATTAGAGAAAACGAACAAATATAGAGACATCTCTACCAATAAATGATTGTCCAGTCATTTTGATCACAAATCTATGGCAATTGCCATATGTTGTACTTTTTTCCCTCTCTACGCTTTCCTTTTTTCTCTCTACTCCAATGTATATAAGACAGCTACAAGGCCTCTCTCTGCTGGCCTTGCTAATCAGCTCAAATATGGAAGGGAGAGGGAGGGCGATACAGCTAGGACTGCATTTGCTTCTCAGGTGAGTGAAGCTAGCACATGCTCCTCCAACATGCACAAAGCCTGACAGAGTGCATTAAGAGTTGTCTAGCATAGTTGCATGCTGTCAGAATGTTGGAGAATTGCTGTACAACAAAGCACACTACACCATATGTCCCTTACTGCCATTGACAACCAACAAGCCATGAAAGGAATTTATCTACCCAGCTGCATTCTTATCACCATCTATCCCCCGATTTTTCATATTTTTGAAGCAAACAACTGTGCAGCTAGTCTCAGTATGCATTGCCACATCTGAACTACCGATGATTCCCTACTAAAACACATAGGATGAGGCATTATGTCAGTGAAAAGGGCAAAAGCAATACTGTTCAGTGTCATTAGATAATATTGATTAAAAAAAAAAAAAATCTCTCTCTCTCTCTCTCTCTCTCTCTCTCTATATATATAAATATATATATATATATATATATATATATATATATATATATATATATATATATATATATATATATTCAGGTCAAATTCAATGTTGTGCAAGTTAACAGTCCTCTAAGTTCAGTTCACACAGATTAAAATGAACAAATTCACATTCATAGTTCACAGTTTTCAATTTTGAACATGTTAACAGTCCCGGTTCATCCCTCCCTTTTTGTTGTTTTGTTTTGTTTTGTTTTTTTGGAGTGAGCTACTCTGAGCTTATCTTTTTCAGTAGAAACTCCTTTCTTTTCAGCTGCTTTGTGTCATTTCAAATTTGATAATGTTGTGGCTGTTGTTCGGACTTGTCTTTTTTTTTTTTCATACCTGGTGGGCACAAGCTGCATAATAATGTGATGATTTTTTTTTTTTTTTTTTTTTTTTCATCTGAATCTTTACTGACTAGTTCCTAAAACTCCTTCAAATAATCATATGAACCGGCTTCAGTGGTACCCCTAGCTGCATCGCAGAGGTGCTCACAAGTCATTTTTTTGCACGTCCAAGTCAAGTCTCAAATCTTTGAACTAGAATCCAAGTCAAGTATTAAGTCTCTTATGGTTGTAAGGAGCATTCTATCATCTGCTGCATGCCATCCAGTCTGCTTAGAACACTGCATTGCTATATCTAAGGAATTCAAAGCATGAACTGCACCATTATCACCCCTTTATTTATTAGCATACTGTATCAGCACTGATCAGTTGTTTGGTATATGATCACTTTAAACAGGTTATTGCAATGCAATATGAAAAGAAAAACCCAAAAAAACAAAAAAACAGTTTTGCAACATTCACTCATCTTTTCATTATATTCAGTGAACACCAATCTATTCAAGTTAACCTCCCTTAGCTACAAAGTCAGTAACAGGTTAATGTTAGATAGCTTATGCTGAGCTAACATGTTTGCCAGCCGTCCATAGGCACTAACCATAACTTGTCTTTCACGTCACCATGTGACTGACCTATCTGGGTGCGTTTTGAGGTGCCCGATAAAAGTTAATGTGGTCCATCCAGCATCCTTTATTTTGATACTGCACACTTTGCATTTAGCTATTCTTTTGTTTGGGACTTATGTGAAGGTATTACAGCTAAAGGTTATCATAAATGGCACAGCAGCTGCAAGTGTGCTCTCCATGGTTACAGTGTTGCTGCTGCAGTTTACAGTCACCTGTGGCCATGCTCATGTATAAAGTTAGGCATGATGATAAGGGAGGGAATGACATCCAGCTCGTCAGACATTTCCTTAATGTTTATGTGCCAAAAAAAAAAAATAATAATAAAATAAAGAATAAATTAAAGATTGTTCACGAGTCTCAAATCTTGAGTCTGAGTTGAGTCTCAAGTCTTTCGAGGATGAGTCTCAAGTCAAATTGCAATTCACTGTGTGTGTGTGTGACTTAAGTGTGACTCAAGTCCAAGTCGCAAACTCGAGTCCCCATCTCTGCTGCATTGTCTGAATTGTCAAAAAAAAAAAAAAAAGGTTAAGCTAGCCAGGGTTGTTTATGGTGCACACCCTGTGCGCTTACACTGTGTTTAATGGCACCTGAGGATTCTGAATCTTGCCCAAACCTGAATGACGCTCAAATTCACATTCTTTAGTTCATGTTCATCCAAAAATGAGCACATTCGATGAACACTCTCTTGTAGCGCGTTCATGCACATCACTGGTCACATTACTCTCTTCCCTTTGATTTATCAAGGATGTGTCATGTCCATTAGAACCAATCACTGAAGCATGCCAGAAGGTAGTGAATCTGATTTTGATAATGACTCCACAGATGGATCAACGCATGAATGTTTCACTTGAAAACATTATTTTATGAAACGTGTAGCTATACAGATTTCATTTAAGGGATGGATGTTCAATGGCCATGGTCACCATAATGTCAGTGACTAATAATCCAATGAAGAAATGTATTTTTGCTAAATCTGTTTTGAAATCAGTTTTACTCCAGTTGGTGTGAATGCCTTCATAATTTGAAGATCCATATGTCATTACAGAAATATATTGAAGTTCTGAGAAATATCAATTCTTTGACACCTAATTTAATTATAATTTAGGTGAAATATTAAGTTGCAAAAATTAAGCAGCTTCAAACCAATAGGGGTGCATTAAGGGGAATAGATATGAGTAAGATTAATGAATGTTAAATAAATATTGCTATGCCCAGGCTTGGGGAAAATGAGCATAACATAAAGTGACTCCCCTTTTTCCCACTCCCAATGATGACCCGTGCCACAATAAATACAGTCCACACGCAAAGTGATTTATTTACAAAAATGGTGGTAGTCTTAGCATTGGGGTGAGCATGGCCAAAACAATAAACAAAAGGAAATTACAAGCGTCTTACCTATCTCCCTAACGAAAAAGCAGGAGAAAAAGAATTATCAACGAAAAAGGCTTCTCACCCCTACAACTACCCGGACTGCTCTCCCTGGAAAACTACTTACAATACATACAATCAAAGTCATCACACTTACGGAGTGATCGCTTAACAGCAGGCAGGGTCAGGTTGGGAATCAGGAACACACAGGAGCAAGCAGGCATCAGAACAGGGTCTTTTTTAACGGTGCCATCAGTCTGCAGACCAATCCCCAGCCGCCACCTGCAACTCAACATATTAAAAGAAACAGAGAAACAGCACCGCCCTCAGAAAGGGGGAGAAAATCCTTAAATTCCTCTGTGAATGGAGAAGAAAGAATATCTTCCTATTATTAAATGATTTGGTCTAACAACCAGTGCTTTTGAAGCATATACTTAGTTCAAGCACAAAGAAATAATAGAAAGTGTACAATCTGACTTAAAACAAAACTTTTAGCCCATGATCCTGTGGTTAAAATGTTGAAATGTCAGACTTCTAAGACTTATAAATTAACAATGTCGAACCTGACTGGACCTTGCTGGGAAAAAAAAGAAAAAAAAATGGAATGAATGAACTGAACTCTGCAGCACTAATCTGTCCCAGGTAGCCCATCTCATCCCTAGCAACAGATCTGAAGTTAATTTTTACTTAATGGATGAGTAATTTTTAGATTTACACCTTTTCGGCTCAGTGGGTACCTAAAAAGCACCAACTACAGAGAACACTTATCCTGAAAGTCGGGATATCCCTGGATGTGATGTGAAACATTGGTGATATCTGGAGACAAATCCATCAAAATGACAAGCAGAAAAATCATCTTTATTTCTGTCAACACCGGTATTGTGGGTGTTTTCAGACAGTGAGAGTCCTGAGATGAAAATGGCTTCTACTCATCCTACCAAGATGAGCCGTTCCATAAGGCATCTGAGAACATGTCTATGTTCAACATCACTATAATACAGTGTAACCTTCTTAAGGAGCTTAGACTACATTATTGCATGTAGATGGATTAACTTCTCCATGGAATTAGCAATTATTGTGTTGTATGTACAAAAGCCTAGAATTGCCTGAGGGGACAGGCATCGTTTATGAAATCTAAAGGCAGTTTGAATTGATTAGAACAAGACACAATGCAATGATAATGGTGCATTTGCATACGTGTTGTGCTTTTCCATTAAGGAAAGAGAAAGATTTGTAAAGGTTTCAACTTGTGTGTATGTGCATTCGTCTGGCATAATAAAACCTATATGAATTTCATCTGATGTTTCTGTTTCCACACAATGCAGGTATCTGAGTTCTCTGACTGGTCACATTAGAGACTGAGTACAATGTTGTTTTGGCTGATTATGCTGCAGTAGTTTATGCCTGCATGAATTTGCTCTGCATTAGAAAAGAAACTAAAATAAAGTGTTGGTTTATTTCTGCAGCATTTGCTCCCGGTTTGCTTCTGCAAACAGGATGGAGTGATTATTGCAAGTACATTATGGATCAGTGGCTCTACAGAGAAAACCAGCAACCCAGATGTTGCTCTTTTTGCCCACAGGGAGATCATTGTGTTGCTTGACCGTTCAGACAGGTCTGCTTTGTGTTAGCGAAATGACACTTTTAAATGAGGTAATGCTGAGTTGTAATTTGGAAGTATAACTTCTGGGATGAGGTGCACTAGTGAACTGCCCTGGGATCAGTTTATCCTCTGGCAAGATGAGGCAATATTTAAGCAATACACTTGGGTTTGCATTAACAAAGGAGTCCAGCACAGAGAACAGTAGTGAGACTTCATTATAAACAAAAACCTTTGGGAGGAGCTGCATTGCACTGACCTGAGATCAGTTTTTCCCTTAAGCCCAGGGCAAGTGCAATTACGGCTACCCTAAACAGCAAGGCAACCAAGACAATGGAAACCCCAATGTGAGAGACACGTGTGTGTGTTTTTTTTTTCCTTTTTTTTTCTTTTTTCTTTAGCCATTGATGTTTTACTTTCTGCCATTTTCTAACTCCTAAAGGACATTATTATAGTAGATAGCATTATTATTTTATTTTACTGCATTTGAGATCAGTAACTTTGTATTCCTGTAATCAGATTTCAGAACTGTTCAAAGTTAGAGATATAATGTAATTCTTTTGCAACGGACACACAGTGACTGAAATGTTTTGACATGCCAAAGCTGCTGTTTGAAAGCTGCAATCAAAATGCAATGAAATGACTATTGCAGTATACCTTTAGCATGTAATCATTATATACAAACTGTATTATTTAAAATGTAAAAGTTTGTTTAAAATAAAATAAATAAATATTTCATCCAGTGACCACACAAGGTCTGACAAAGAAGCAATTGAATTTAGACCTACTTTTAAAGGAACATATATGAATAGACATGTGTCAAAGATACCCATCACCACAGGGTATTTTGTATCTGAACTAATATAACTATGCTCCATCTAGAAACACCATACATGACAGTGTCTGTGACACTAATCGTGTTGGGAGTCCCGTTTGAAATATGTGAACACATGTAATTCATTTAGTTTGCTGGCATGTTCTAAGATATCTCATTAACAGACAGTGTTTGCATTTCCCAGCATCCTATGGGTGTTTTGACAGTCTCTTTTCTTCGTCATCCTGCTGGCATCATTGCTGGAAGCTACACTTGGGGCTTGACCAAGGCTGACATTACGCATTGCAACTCACATTTGTTAACTTTCTGCAAAGTTCAAATTCTAATCGCATGTACAATACAGTGTAGGTAATACATACATTTATAATTATACAGTTTATTGTAGCCACCTACTTTCAAAACTCGAGTTGATGAGTTTTATATTGAATATGAACCTTGTGAACTTTAGTAATACGTTTAGAGATGTCACTTTTAGACTTCCTGCTTTTGACTTTTTTTTATTTTACGTATACAAATTACTAAGGAGGACAACCTGGGTTAAGCGCTGAAGGTTCATATTTTGTCGCTGGTAGTGCATGTCTGAAAGGGGCTATACATACATACATACATACATACATACATACATACATACATGCATGCATGCATACATACATACATACATACATACATACATACATACAAGAAACGGCCTCACCAAAACAATTTTTTTAGTTTGCAGATCTTTCAGTTGTTTCAGTAAAAACATTGCCTCTCTATGATGCAGAAACTTTTGAAATCAAGGTGGCATTCAGATACCTGCACCAGTCAGACAGACAGAAATAAATCAGTGAATGCACCGCTGATTAGTCTATTATCTGTTCCTTCCTTCTGTTATTTACAAAATGCTTATTAAAAATATTCCTTGGTCTTTTGTGTGTGTGTGTGTGTGTGTGTGTGTGTGTGTGTGTGTGTGTGTGTGTGTGTGTGTGTGTGCGATATTGATGTTGACCTATATTGTTCAGACTTATAACAATAATATGTAATATTAATAATATTTATACAATATTATCATTATGTACAATACATGCCCTTTTTTTTCTCCCCCAGGTATTGAACTTTATATTTAGATGTAAACTATGTAGACAGTCTCTCAGAACTGAACACAATTCAGTGCACTTCACAAGCATTGTTTAATTACCTAATTAAGTATCTTTATCAAGAGAGGCGGTGATGAGCATACTACTTTCTTATCCTGTTTCATCCTATTGAAGCATGAAGAAAAATTTCCATGTTCTTCAGAGGGTGAAAAGTGAAGATAAGCATGAACGCTTCATTGGTCTCCATTGTGGTGGCAAAACCAAACAGGAATTCACACCAGGTATCTAATGGCGTCCTTTAATAGGCATAAGCAAAATGAGGAGCAGGTTCAGTCAAAATTAGCTGTGAATGCTTTTGATGACAGCTGTACCAACCCACCATGCTGTGAAACTTCTTCTTAGGCTTAAATGTGCCAACTGCACGTTAGTTAATTGGATATTTTTGTCAATAATGTTGGAGATTCCCATTAAAGGAGAATGACAGGTCCATCATTCTCACACTGGGAGTAACTCAGTGAAGTATAAATTTTTATTAATATGAAAATGATATGGTCATTTTTGACGAAAGATGATATTTCATGCTGACGTGTATTCATGGAGTCCACTGTTTGCTCTGTGGTACCTGATATTACACAACATATTATCAATGTGTGTTAACAACAGTCTTCTGAAAATATTTGATAAGGTTTTACAGACAAGACAGACTCCATACTGTCTGTGCATACAGTGATCTATTTACACTTTACTTTTGTTCTGAACCTGCTATCCATCAGACCTCAAAGTATGTATTTGGTGGAACTGAAGGAAAGTTTAAAGCACATTGCTCTCAGAGCTGGAAAGTTACAGCTCAGAGTAAAAACAAATAATTACAGGGAGAACTCCGAGCAAAATTTATGTAGTCCGTAAAAAAAATAAATAAAAGACAAAAATATCTTACAGTTATCTTCGTCTCCTGTCATATTTCACATTCCCCCGTCAAAGTTTCATAGCCCGTCCAAAATTCAGAAACAATGTTGTGAGTTCCTTGTTATTGTTATCACCAAGACTTTCTGTTAGGAAGACCCTAGGGCAGCGTAGTATCATAACAGCCTTTAGAAACTCCATAATACAGATATCAGGAATGCTTATGGTGACATTGCAGCTCCTCTGTCCTAGAGCAGTTGTCACTCAGTATAGAAAAAGTTTGCAGGCCTAAATAGTGATCCATTCCATTCTGTGACTTGACATTTCGGAGCAGTTGCACTTTCCTCTTTTAGTCCTTTGCCTATGACAATGGTAACATGTTAATTGTATTTATTTTCCATTTATGCACTTATACTGTAATTGCAGAAAGTTTCTAAAATAAATAAATAAATAAATAAAGGGACAGATTAGACTTCACATTTTCATTTTGTTTACCTTCAATTACCATTTGTGCAGTGGGAGATATTTGATTAAATAACACTCGTTTTTAAAAACGCTTTTGTCTCCCACTCGCATAATTCAGTTGCTCAGTGGTATGACTGTCAGGCAAAACCTTTGATCCATTGATTTCCAACAATTCAACAAAGCTCTGTCTGCCATAGAATCTAGGTATCTAATTATAAATCATGAAAAGGTCAGAACCGTTTGGCAAATTCTATCGCACCTTTTAAAGAAAAAAAAAAAAAAAAACTTGATGTCATTGCCTCATTCACTAAGAATCATGTACTGAAATGTAAATGAATTTTGCTCAATTTTACTTCTTTAAGCATAGTCATCTGAGAGCAATTTTAAGTTACATCCATGGCACACCAGAGAGAAAAATAATTGTAAAATTCAGTAAAATCTTGACATTGTGTCAGGGATTTTAAACCTTCCTAAGCTTCTTATGCTATTTTATGAAAATCTAATGCTATGCTCAATTTGTAACTTCTTCGGTATCTTAAAAAAATTACCATAAATACATGATGACATGATTACCCTGAGCCACAACTATGACTATGACTAAGTATGACTACAAGCTCTAAATGCTAAAATGTTAAGTCACTACACATGTGGATTTAAGGATAAGTCTTACTTTGTTCTCTTTTTTAGGTTGGTGGTTTGTCTTAACAAAGCCTACTCAAACCGTTCCGGTATCAAAACCAATTAGCCGTATATAAAGTGCAATCGCAAAGCCGCAGCATCTTTGTTCTTTTAAAACTACTTATCAGCATATATTTAATCACAGGCTGGGTTCAGACATCTCAGAGCGGACAGCAGAAAACAAAGGAACTGCGAGTACTTTTTTTTTTTTTTTTCCGTTCATTTGTTTGTTTTCCCTTGGTGAGATAAGTCAGTGCTTTGCGTGAATTCTCTCTCTCTCACATTGCTGAGTTGGCATGGTTTGTGTTTACCTCGTCATCCAATGAGCAGTTTAGCTTGGCGGAGAATTACTAGAATATGCATGCAGTATATGCCCATATTTCCATCTGCTGTATAAAACTCATTAGATGGAACGTTTTCTTCATTGTTAAACTTCTATTTACTAAACTTTCTTGAAGCCGACAGACCAGGTAGACTACACTGTACGTGCTGCTGAGTGTAAAATTTCCATTTTGGTATTTATCGGTATCGACAGCCTGACAAAGATTCATCTGACATCATTGTATAAATAAGTGTATGCGCTTCATAGTGCATGTTTCTCTTGACGTACATATATTTTAAGAGTTGTTTTTCTTTTTTGCCAGGGGAAAGTAAGTTTGTTAGATGAATCTATTAGGATGCTAAAACAGACAGTCCAAATGTTGGCAGAGCACAGCATGGTTGGCCCTCTTTTCCTGCAATGACAATGAGAACCAAACAGGATGAGAATTATGCAAAAAAAAAAAAAAAAAAGTTATACAATTTGAAAGAAAAAAAAGTGTACATTTTTTCCCCTCTGAAGTCTTACAATACACTGGACTATCTAACTACCTGTACCATCTAGCACAACTTGTTGTAGTACAGTACTAGTATAGTACAGCTTTATATTTTGGATCTGCACGAGACCTAGGTTCTGACCAGTGAACTTTCCAGCCGGTGTAATACTGGTTGTTCCAAAATGTCTCCTCAGGTAGTTCAAATACAATTCCACTTGTGAGGGAGGAGATGGGGGATTGAGGGAAAGGAAAGAAAACAAAAACAGCAATAATAAAACACTAGTTTCCGGTAACTGCTCCAATGCATCACACACAAATCATGAAGGTTGAAGCATGTGCTGCTAGCTAATTGTTGCACATGAAACTTTTATTGTTAGTGAACACATCTGACAGTTATGCCTCTCTCTTTTCTCTTTCTTTCTCTCTCTGCTGAAGCAGTAAATTCCTGTTAGTGCCTCTCTGTTTTCATCTGTTTGCTTTGGTTTGCTACCGGGAGACCTCAGCTACACACAGATATGCAGATTAGGTTTAGCTGATAAGATCTTACTTCATTCAGTGACTCTGAAGGGAAAGTAAATATGGTTTGTTTGCTTGTTTTTTTTTGTTTTTGTTTTTGTTTTGTTTTTTCGAACCAATAAATCAGCATGTCCTTTAAGGATTGCTTAGCATCAAGGTAATTATGGCAATAGCTTTGAAATTAGTTTTCATATAGAAAATTGGCTTGAAGGCCCTTTCTTCAATATTATCACTTTGGTTTTGCTTTATTGCCTGGATTGATTGCCTATAATTTTGTTCAAGGTTGCTGAGATAAGATATGTGTAAAGTTCCAATTTAATAAAAGCTTTAAAATAAGGGAGGTTTGATATTGAAAACTCAGTGCATGTTCTGCATACATTATAGCAGACCAACAAGTCTATGTAAAGAATCATACCATCCATATTGAAATTAAACACTGCATTCAAGTTACCTATTATTCTCTGGTTTGCTTTCAAGAGTGTGGAATAAACATTAAACAGATCTTAACTGATTAGAATATGACCATCATGTGATGCAGTTTAGTCCTTACACAACAAACTTAAGAAAGCTGAGTACAAATTGAGGAGACAGTAGGACTCTCAGGACTGTTATTTGCACTTACCCTGCAATAAGCATTGAAATTATATATTAAACTTAAGCAGCACCTCACCTGGAACCACAGTTATGGCCATGAGTTACAAATAAACTGTTATTAATTCTATTTTAGCAGTGTGTGTTCTGGTGTTTAAACTGCTCATCAAACAGTTTAACACCAAACAGAGCCCTGTAAAGGGTGACTGCTACATTTTTATTGTGTAACTAATCAATATGTTTATAATAAAACATAATTGTAATTATGAGGCTTCCAGAGACAGAGGTAATAAGACAATGATACCCAAGTAGTTGTTTTAACAGCTTTTACATCTTAGGTAGAAAAACATTTGAAAATGGTTTAATGTAAAATCTTTTTTCTGCCAGAATGGTATGCAAAAACACTGGTCTATACCATGTCAAAAATGATAAGTATTAATGCCCAGCAAAATGCTGAAAATGTAATCCAGCACTCGTATACATACACACATGCACACGCACACACGCACACACACACACACACACACACACACACATACATACATACAGCCTGCTGCAGATTTGAACTACTAATTTTTTATCTTCTATTGTGAAAGTATCAAGCAAAGTGAAACAGTGAGACATTTTGAGGAGTAGTTACAGTAGAGGTCATTCCTGCATTCAGTAGTAGGACAATCTTTTTTTTTTTCTTTTTTCTTCCCCACAGCTGTGGACATTCGTGCTACTAGATTAATAACCCCTTTGTCCCAAAGATGTGCTCTGATTCCATATGTACCCCAGGAAGACATATGACTTCTCTAGCACTTTCTCCAGACTGTCAAGAGAAATGTGTTCTTTGTGGTCTGCGAGCAAGCATGATATCCGTTTGTCATTCTGTCACATCAGGCAGTCAGCAGTTGTTGAACTGAGCCAAAGAGCATGAGTCAAGAGCAGAGAGAGGAGAAGATGATGGAGAGACTTCATTTCAAGAGATGAGAAATGGGAAACCTTAGTGCAGAGAAAGTGTGCTCTTTATCTAAACTTGTCCTGTGAGCAGTGCAGAAAGGTCTGCCCAATTAGGGCCGATTTGACTTCCCTCCTATAATGTCTTCTCCGTGAACTAGTGAGCAAATTACTTTACAGATAATGTTTAATAATGATGAGATTGTCGTAGCCCTGAACTAATAATGAGCAAAGTTTGAAACAACCATTTCTTTCTTGATAGCTATTGTGGTACATAAAATAAATAAACAAACGAAAAAGCTAAAATTTGACTGTTTGGATTACTGGATTATTCTTTTAAAATGTACAGTATTTCTGAGGGTTACCCTCATTTTTATTCTGAGAAAAGTTTGATAGGAATTTTTGATCTCATCAGAGCACGTGGCTGGGTACATCGGTATGCTTCACTTCCCGCAGCTGAAGCACCAGACTGGATCTAGAATGTTCCAAATCTGTCAAACAGTGCCATTTTATTGATTGAATTTTGAAGACACCTCACATTCTACATCATTCACGCTTCACCTCCATTCCTGATATCAAAGATCCAAGTTTAATTCATCTCTGTTGTCTCAGACAAATTAAATTTCCCAAATTTAAATTCACTCACATTAATTTCAGTGATAACAGTTAGGAGAAGCACATCAAAGAACACCTCACTGACTAATTTACAGTCTCTTGATTTGCCATTAGAGGGCAACTGTTTAAAGCAAACCTAGGATTCTAAGAGTTTGTCATACAATGCCTCTCAATCAGAAGAGCAAAATAAAGAACTTTGAGCCTTGGAAGCTTTAAGACAAACTCCTGCACCCTTGAGAACTGGGCAGGGTGTTATTGCACTACCATGCACAGATTTAAAAAGCTGCATCTTCTTCATGAGTAATGGTATACAGTTTTCTCTTCATATACAGTTTCATTTATGTTTACTTTCTCTGAAATCCATTTTCAATTCAATTTCTATATCAACACACTGGTAATATAGTCTACAGTTTCATAACTGGTCCAAAATTGTAAAAGGAAAACATAACCACAGCGCTCTGTAAACGAGCAAACACCACCCACTACCCCCACTCCCAAACAACATCATTTTGGTAATAGTTAATTAACACATGCACTTATAATGGATTTAGTGTTTGAATTAGAGAGTTCAAGAAACTCTTCTTGCTGTACTGTTGAAATGAACTGGGGTAACCATGGACTGTCTAATGTTTCTCGGTAAGAAGTGACTTCAATATGTTTGTTTGTTTGTTGTGCAGCATACGCCGGTTTGACCTACTTATACCTTGAAGCGCCGAGTGCCGGTCATTTGACCGCTATGACTACCTACTAGGAACGCCATGCTGGATTTACCTACTTGTAGCGCGGCTATGCGGTCAAAAGACCTCCGAGTCATTAGACAAGGACACTGTTACTGACACATAATGATTGCTAGAAGGTGCTTCTTGCACGAAGCAAATAGTTTGCTTACAAGATCAACTCGCGTTCGGCCTGCGTATCATTCATTTCAGTGTTAATAGTCAGCTATTATTTCATTAGAACGTTTGTTGTCCAGCCCTTCCATCATAAGTGACAACTGATACGCCCATGTAGGCCTACATGAAACAAAAATGCGCTTCTTAGTTATTAAATTATTGTTGTCATTTTTGCACATTATGTAATATTAATTTATAACTCTTATAACCTTCGATAGATATATATAAAACCCTGGTATATAAAGACAGAAAACTAGTACGAGCGAATCCTTTCGCCATCTGCTGAGAGAAAAGAGAATTGCAGCCTTGAAAGGCAGGAAACAACATGGCCGAACGCGAGGCTGATGGCAATTTCACAGAAATAGAAGCAAAATAGCTTTAAATTAGCTTGTACCAAGGTGATTTTGAAAATTTAAGGATGCTGAAAATATAAAGATGCTCGGCGCTTCTAGGTAAAAGTAGGTCAAACCAGCACGGCGCTTCTAGTAAGACGTCACAGCATTCAAATGACCGGCACTCAGCACTTCTAGTGTTAAGAAACAAAACTCTAACTGTTAACCTTCAGCTGATATGTATAGACATTATTACTAAGTAAAGATGTATGTTCTGAATGGGTGTATTCTACTACAGTACATTTTATTCTGTTGTATTGATTTATGTTTTACAAAGTTAAGCTGACTAATAAGAGCGCATAGTTAACATACAAGTATGCTTTAGCTTTTACCTTTTGGAAAATGTAGAGTTATATTAAATATAATGTTTGTGAAAGGCATCATTTCATGTGTAGTGTGTGTACAATTTGGAAAACTTTCAAATTAAAAGCTAACTAGGACTTAATAATCTGTTGAGTATTCATAAACAACATAGCAGATATTCAAAGCGTCCATTTTTAACTTGTTTTCTAACATGTACCTGCTGCCAGACCCCACCGTGAAAAGTTTTTTTTTTTTTTTTGATTGATTGCGCTCAGTCTGACTGTGTAAAACTGCAAAAATTCACTAAAGTGTTCAAATAGATCCATATTGAGATACAGCTCAGCAGGCAAGCACCAGGGGAAGCAGTTTTCCTGGAAACAGTCTATAAAGTAGGCTTTTGGCCTGTATATTGCATTCAGAACAAGTTTGAGGAAGAACATATTTAAGAAAATCCTATATTACCCCAAAGTGAAGTTAGACGAGACACTGGATAAAACTGATTAACTAACTAACTAAATGGACAAAAATGTTTAAAAGCTGTGATTGAAGCAACCAAGTGCAGTTTCACGTGGTTAAATGATTAGTTCTCTAAAACTGATGATTCTAAACAAAAAGAAAGAAAGACAGAGAGACAGAAAGAACAAAAGAAAGAAAGAAAGAAAGAAAGAAAGAAAGAAAGCTATAAGTTTCTTGAGAAATCACCTTGAATATGAAGTTGATAAGGTGCTGTTGGACTTAATTTGAACCTTACCAGTTCATTACAATAGGGGCACAAGTAATTTCCATTCAAATTGGCTAACATTATCCATAATAATGTGATGCCTTTGTTGTACAGGTTAGTTTCATCATTGTTGAACTGCTTGCTGCAGAGTCTTAAAAGTGTTTACCAGTTCACTGGTAACCATAGAGATGGTTATGTGTTTCATTCTACAATCCATTACCACATCTTCATAAATTTGAAGCTGTATATTGCATTCACACGTACGTGACTCCATGCTGTGAAACACATACTAGGGCAAGATTCAATTAACTGAAAATTGACCTTGTTGTGTAACCTATTACAATGCACATTTGTTGATGATTTAGAGCCTTCAATTTCAAACTCTTATCATTCAAGCTCGATAATGTTTCCGATGAATTTTTCTGAATTTTTCAAATCAGCACTCATGCACTCACATGCATTCACACACACATTTCCATTATAACAAAAGAAATGATTAACAACATAACCCTAACAGTACCTCTGGCCTTACCTAAAACATTTTAGATTTACCAATTAAAGAACGAAAAAAAAAGAAAGAAAATGAAAAAAAAAAAAAAAAGGTGTGTGTGTGTGTGTGTGTGTGTGTGTATGTATGTGCGTGTGTGTGTGTGTGTGTGTGTGTGTGTGTGCGTGTGTGTGTGTGTGTGTGTATGTGTGTGTGTGTGTGTGTGTGTGTGTGTGTGTGTGTGTGAGAGTGTGTGTGTGTGTGTGTGTGTGTGTATGTGTGTGTGTGTGTGTGTGTGTGTGTACATAGGAAAGAGAGAGAGAGTGAGAGTAAGAGTGAGAGAGTGCGAGAAGACTGTTTATTTGGTCATTAATTGCCTTCTGCCTTCAAAATCCAACCTCAACCATCTGAACTAAACCTGCCCTCTGCATGATCAGGATGTTCGGCCTCCTTTTGCACTGACATATGATAAAGTGAATGGATTAACATTCATTACCGTCAACATTAATAACAAAAATGATCTGTCCTTGAACCACTCACAGGGATGAATGATGTTTGTTTTTGAAATCTCTGAGAGTAGATCATTAATAAACATATACGGCTTTGAGTATGTCCAGCTCACACCAAGTGAAGAGACCAAAAATACAATGACTGATGTTCTGATGCAGAAAAATAAATAACTTAATAGATGGACTTAATGAACGGCTTAATGTATCACACTTCAAGCATTGCTCAGTCCAGGTTTCACCACAGGAAAAAAACAAAACAATAAAAAAAACAAAAAAAAAAAACAAAACAAAACAAAAAAAACCATTCATAACACAGTTCTCATAAGCTCTGTAAATATTGAAAAGTCTGCTCTCCACATCCTACCTGCTATTTCTAGTCAGGCTATAAATCTTCCACATTATGCCTTTTCACTGTAGTGATGTATTAGAGGAGCTAACTAGGTTTGTAGACAGTGATGGTGATCCTCCAATAAACATTTATTGCCACTCATCACAAGTCATATTTCCTTGCATTGCCATTAATTAGTGTTAACTCTGTTCAGCAACACAAAAGATTGGATGTTATGAAACAATGAGTAAATAGAGTGCCACTCACAACCCCGACTAATATTCAAATGAAATGGACAAATAGATTGGTGAATAAAGAGATGGAAGGAAGAATATGAAGACAGTGGGGAGGGGGGGCAACAACAACAACAACAACAACAACAAAACACTATATACAGTACATATGAAAAGTCTACAAAGCCCTGTTAAAATGGTAGGTTTTTGTGATGTAAAAACAGTGAAACCAAGATAAATTATGCCAGAACCTTTTTCTACCTTTATCATCAAATTCCAGCCTATAAATTAAAGTGAAAAATAATAAGAATGATCTAAGGGAAATTAAATGTATTTGTGTATGTGTGTGTGTGTGTGTGAGAGAGAGAGAGAGAGAGAGAGAGAGAGAGAGACAAATGATTGGTGGTGATCATAGGTGTCATAGTAACTCATACTGCAGTTTATGTACTGCAAAGTCATAACTTAGCATACATGAGAACACGTTCTAGGTACTCTTACAATGGCTACAAGAGAGGAAACTTCAAGGGTGCCTGCCAATAAAGTATATTTAAACTTGACGATGATGAAGGATCATCTCCCAAAACAATGCATTGGAAGTTTTGCATCATTGATGCCTCTGGCTTTCTTATCAATCTGAAAGCCATCCCAACCTTGACTAAATATCTCCTCCAGTTGTGATTGACATTCATGCATCAAATCATCATTTGAGGGTCACATTTAATTAGATTGAGTGAAAGAAACAGGTAGCAAGAAATGAGCCCTTTTCCCTAGCCCATTCCTGTCAAAAGCAACTTTATCCATTTATGATTGATTTGCGCATGCAAAATCTCTTTGATCGCAAGGTATTGCACACTAGTGTAGCCACTGCTTAAGGAAGAAATCTTTGTGAGTGCAAGGTTCAGTCAGAGGATGACTTTAAGTACATCGTAAACAAATTCCAGGCTGAATAATGATACATTGCTTGAAGTGGGATGACAGATGAAAACTGAAAAATAATGATATGTTTCATTCACCTAAAAACTGAAATGTGCCATTGAATGCATAATATAACCACCGAACCCTATCCATTAGCACACCCGTAAGAAATGATATTATGAGGTCTTTTGTAAGAACAAAAGCCTTGGAGTATAAATCAAAAAGGTGAGTTTTGCTATAAGCTTGCACAGACTCTGCCATCATTGGGAATCAAATCCAGGCAATGCTCCCATGCTATACCTGCAGTTGCAGTCTGTCCTCTGACACTAGCTGATTACAGGTTTTTGATCGTAGGCAGAATTGAAAGTGATTTACATCTTATAAACAGAACTTTCTAATATATGGCCTCTGACAAAAGAATGCACGCGTAGCCTTGGTGGACTGCGTCATTTGCTACCACACATGAAAATGACTGTGATATTAGGAATTTTTCCTACATTTGCATATGCACTAAGGTAGTATTTATTTATTTATTTATTTAATAAGTCATTAATAAGGCACTATTATTATCCTACTGGTTTCATTTAAATAAATGAATAAATAGATAAATAATCGTAATAATAATAATAATAATAATAATAATAATAATAATAATAATAATAATAATATGGTTGAGATAGTCACAAAGTCCTTGGAATGGTAAAAGACACACATAGATAAGGAAAATTTAGCTAACTGAACTCTAGAACAAATCTTTGGAACCCTGAAAGAAACATTAATTCAACTAGTTAAAAAAGTGGTTTAAGTGTGGGTTAATGGTTGATTATCTAAATCAAGGTTTTCCTAATGTTCCAAGTTGTTAGTATTGTTTTCAGAGTGTTGTAGTTTTCAGAGTGTTTTTTTTTTTTTTTTTTTTTTTTTTTTTTTGTAATGTTTCACCGTTACTCAGCCACTCAGTCATTACCATGTCAGCTAAAAGAGGCAACCGCTGTTTCAGTGACCCTTTTTTTTCTTTTTTATTCTGAAAAAGCCTTGCTAAACCCAAACTTTGGAAAGGGGGATGGCTCTAATTTTTGTCTCATTCTTTGGCTCTCTTCTCAAACGCATGGAGAATACATCTTTGATTTTGGCTGTTTTATGTGTGTTTCCCCTCTTTGTCAAGATGATTTCTACCAAGTTTGAAAGGGTCCAGCATTCTGTCCTTGGCAAAGTTGAAGGCATGTTTTTTTTACCCATTTGTAAAATCTTGCAACAATATTTCTTCCACTTAAATCAGTTAGTTTCAAACCTTCTGCGCCTGTCATATTCGTACCATATTCAGATTCCAGTTCAGTACCTCAGTGCCTATCTATTTCTCTTACACTCTGACAGATTCTAGTATTGAAAAGGATGTGGCTTTCAGAGTAATATTCTATCCCCCTGCATTACAGAGAGGGCTGTTATTTTCTAGGCTCTGAATTTTGGATTTTTAATTTTGAGATGATCTTGTCACTTGACTCTTCACACACACACACACACACACACACACACACATATGACAAAAGAAATACATTTATATATACATTGTGTGTGTGTGTGTGTGTGTGTGTGTGGGTGCACATGTACATTATCATAGAATAATGTTTTTTTTTTTTTTTTTTCTTTTTTATCTTTGAAAATACTAAACACATAGAACCATAGCACAGGAGCATTGCATAGCATTCTCCACCATTTTCTTTGACAAGGTCACACAGACTGTAACATTGTCTCAGATCTTTGAAATAAGTTCTGTTCGATCTGGTATGTCATTGTGTTTGTTCTAATGTACAAATTGTATCACAATAATTGTTACATCAACTAATGGTCATTTACCTCATCCAAAATAAAACCCTGTTGTATTTAACAAATGACAACCTCATATACTATTTTGCAGTAAAATCTTTATTTATCTCCTCTTGATTCTTCAATCAGTATATAACAGGTTGGCTTCAGGTGTCATTAACAGACATTAAAATGTGCTTCATGAGGAAGAAGCAGTTTATTGCAGGGAGAGAGGTACTTAAATGTTAAAAATAGCTGTATTCTCTCTCTCTCTCTCTCTCTCTCTCTCTCTCTCTCTCTCTCTCTCTCTCTCTCTCTCTCTTTCTCACACTTAGCTGATGTTTCTGAGTATCATTCTGGCACTAGCTTGCTCAGGACCTCCTTAGCTGCAAAGTGTACTGATCACTGATCATATTTACCTCCCTCCCTTTAAATCGGTAAGAGCATGCGTATGATATTCCTCATGATGTGAAAAGATATCAGAAAAAAAGAAAAAAAAAAAAGGTTACACATGACTGACATTTTTACAAATCATATCAGAGACGTGTTTTGTTTTGTTTTTGTTTTTGTTTTTTTTCTTTACATGCCCTTAGCCAACAATAGTTCAAACAATTGTATGCTCACTATGCTGAATTTAATATGCAGGCAATGTTTTGTCTTTGACATTAAAGCAAGCCAATTGTTTTCCATTTGTACATTTAAAAGACTCATCTGAATAGTAAAACAGTCATTTGCAACAACCAAACTCATTTCTTGAATATGATTCTTTGTCTCTCCAAAGTATTTATTTATTTATTTATTTATTTATTTATTTATTTATTTATTTATTTCTTAAAATGGCTTTGTTCAGACCATACGCTGTCCCTTAACAAAACCAAAGTTTATGACATGGGAAAAATGTAGAGCAATTTGCACAGTGGAACTGATTAAAAAAAAAAACCACTTTCTCTTGGCTTGGTTTGTTTTAAATGTATTGCATTATGATTTGTACATTATTTCAATGAATTTAACAAATTTCAATGAGTCATAACAAGGTAGCAGTTCAGGATGGAGCTCATCACTGTGAAGGCCTACTAAGACGTATCCACTTTTCATTGGTGAAGCCTTGATTTAGCACTCTAGGCATTATGGACAAAACAGCAGTATCCAGTAACCCTGAGTCAATAAGAAGGTCTTCATTGCTGTGTCCTATTGTCCCCTTGGATTGATTTGAACTGAATGACTATAGAACCAGCAGAATGTGCTGCTGGTTTCAGCACTGCAGAGGAACCTGAGATTCAGCCCAGGATTGCCTCCTTTTGTGATTGTGTGTAGTAATCTGGATGTGATGTGTCTATTTATATAGAGATGGATTTTTTTTTTTTTTTTTTTGATGATCTCTATTTTGTCCTCTGGACATCAACCTCTGATAGTCATGTGGATATAGTGACAGACAACCTAGTGACCTTTACAGGCAGAAGCAGGATATCAGCCTTATGAAAAGGAGCAAGACTTGTGTTCCGGCTGTATCTTCTCTGCCAGACTGCAGTCTAGCAGTGGTAGATTGGTAGAGTGGTAGAATGAATGTTGCTGATCAAACTGGGATCTCGAGAATGTTCATATCTTGAGGGAAACAAACATAAACCTTTCATTTATGGAATGAATAATCCATATATAATGAAAATTCTCCTCAGGATGTCAGAAGTGGGTGTTTGTGACAGTAATGTTAGTGTTCAGAATAAAAATACTGAACTCAGACTGATCCTCTGACTAAAACTGAACTGAGAATGAACCTCAAACACACAGCGTGTGGCTGAAATGAGAAGTTTAAATGAATAATTCCAACTCTCAAAAACATGATTTTCAGCAATTTCCTTTTCTTCTCTCTCTCTCTCTTTTTTTTCTTTTCTTTAAACAAAATTAGATGTTTGTCCAAACTGTATTTTGTCAATGTTCACAGTGCTTGACAACATCAGTGCTGATGTACATCTCACTAAAACTGAAGATTCCTCTTGTAAGAGCAAGCCTCCAGGGAAACTTGCCTTTTGGATATAAAACTTTTTTTCTCATCACTAAGTGGCATTGATCAGTACATGAAACCCTTCAGTACTAGTCAAGTGTATATTAAAGTAATTACTGTTCTAGAACTCAGACAAATTTTTCTGTGAGCACTATGAAATATGGAAACTTAGATGCACGTATACACATACAGAAACTCTCTCTGCCTCAGTTCCCAAGTTCATTTTTCATCATTATAACTGATAATTCATATGCATATTAATTCAGACAATTCACATTTAGGAAATGAAAAGTAAGATGGAGATATACAAAATGTTTTTGCAAACGGTCATTTTAAGTGGTCAGCTGAAATATTTCTGAGGATTGAGATATCAGAACAGAATAAATACATATGAGAAAGGTACTAAGGATTTTTCTTTTTCTTTAAAACTATCAGTTATCAAAATGATAAAACATTACACCTCCTGACTGGACAGGAGGATAATTCCTTTCTGTCTCAAAAAAAAAAAAAAAAAAAAAAAAAAAGTTTTGTCCTCAGAGGTATCAAGCATTTATATTCATCTGGCTTATCGTGCATATTTTCATCTCCTTGTTCTGTGGCCTTGTTATGGAAGTAAGCATTTTCACAGTAAGCAAAAAAATCTCCTGCTAATACATTCTAAGCACTCCAATAATTCTTTTTCAAATATATTTAAACAGGTAAATTTATTTTGCTGCTGTGACAGCAAAGAGTCAGCAGTATGCAATTTAGCATGTTTCTGAGGAATTGGTTGTCACTGATATAGTGTTCAATATGATCTAAAAATATTAGGTAACCAAAGCTGCACAGAACCGAGAAAGTATTATATATCTCTGTATATGAACTTTGCATTGACTCAGATTTTGCTGGATTTCTAAGCAATGATTGTGCATATTTTCTATGGGTGTTTTCTATTTACTCTTCAGATAGATTGATCCTGAGAAGCAGAGTAGAGAATGAATCTGTTATTCTGTTTATGCTCAGTTTCTGACCATTGTTTCTCAGTGATTAACTAAATTGAGTTGTTGTAAAACACATCTTGTAAATTCATACAGTCAAATGTCTATTTTGAGAAAATTCACCAAAGTTAATTACTTACAATTGGTTATTAAGCATTTAAAGGCTCGCATAATGTCTGTGTTCTACTCCATCTTATTGTTTAATACATTTATGTTTGACAGAGCCAGTGTGCAGGAAACCATGGGAAATCTGTACCATACAGTAGTGGGACAGATGATATTAACTAGCATCAGCCTTCATGTAGAAGAGTCCACTTTAACAAGGAGTTCTTTTATGATTAACCTTTGTATGTAGGCATGCGGTATTGTGACCTCAGGTGACCGTAGGCGGGCTGGCAGCATTTAGCATGATGAATGATAATCACTGGCATGCCAGTCACAGTGTGGTTCATGCTATTCCATCTACAGCAAATCCGTTTCAAATCCACCACAATATAAACTCTTGGACTGACTTTATATTTTCAGAGAGAGAGAGAGAGAGAGAGAGAGAGGATATTCCTTCATTATCCCTGTTTTTTTTTTCTTTTTCTTTTTTTTTCCTAAGCCTAGTGAGGTCTGGTGCTGATGACAGACTTTCCTCCCCTTCTGACTGCAGAGTTCATTGGCAGAGCCCAGAGATTTCCTCCCAGCCAGGTTCAGAGAAGCTCATGAATGTGTGTTGATTGACAGTCTGCTCTCATGAACATTTTCATCTCTAGGACAGTATTTTTGCAACTCCAGTCCTGGAGACTCACCTGCTAGTGCACTTTCAATGTCAATGCTCTGTATTATTGTATCTTATTCAGCTATGCAGGTGTGTTTCAGTAACAGGCAAGACACATGAGGTGTGTCAGTGATGGGTTAGAGGAAAAAGCTTAAGCCATTTGATCCTCATAGGTTGATTTAAGACACATTTGACAAGCCTTGCACTTGTGAGTTGACCTTTAAAGCTATGTTAAAAGCATGAAAATATCTTTCCTTCTTGGGACAAAATGAAAAATAAAAATTCCAAGCAAGAAGTGCACCAGTTTTGGTATTAATTTAGTGACACAGCTGCCATTGCTACACAGAACATTACTATACATTTGTCATTGCTATACAGAGCACATCAACTTTCATTTAATATTTGACAAGTCTTCAGAGGGTTCTTTAAAGAACCTCTGCTATTTTCCCTTTGTTTCTTTACAACAGTGATACTTATCCTACTGAAATCATTCTACTGATAACTTAAATCTTTCATTACCCATCACTGAAGCCTGTGGTTCCTGCATTATTATCTCAACTATTGGTGCTGCTGCTTCGGGTGCAATAAATACGTTCATGATGATCAAGTTCTGATCATGGAATCAGAATATTAATTCTATGCCTTT
>NC_044501.1:16142989-16247989 GCF_902362185.1 Chanos chanos
AGAAGGAAAGATATAAATAGGGTAAGTGTGGAATCTTAAATTTTCACTCTGACGTTTTGCAGCTGCACATTGTGAATGGCAGGCTCGTGAGTTATTTATCTTTGCTGGTGACCTCTGTCAGAGTCTCACTTCATGTACACTCTGACGGTGCATGTTTAAATTGTGTCCCTCTTTGCTGTCACAGTTACATTTAGGTCTGAACTCATAAGATTGTGTTCATCACATATTATCCTCAATACATATTCTGGTCATTCAAAGTTGGGTCTGATATACATGTGAGAGATACATTTATGGCAGCTGTAAACTTGAAATTCATTTAAATAGACACAGATTTCAGGTAATAAGTGCTGTTTTGAAAATATGATTTAAATAGTATTCTGAGCTAGGATGCACATAAAGATTTTACATCTTGCTCTCTGTCTCTTCTCTCAATAGCAATATGCCCACATGAAAAATACAATCAAAACAAGTTTTCATGTTTACAGTCCACTTTTGGGAGGAGCCCAACCAGAGATGAACCCTAAAGGCAAAGCAGGATTGTATAAACCCTATGTTGTGTGATGGGCTTAAGGCTTTTCCCCTCCTTATATTGAGAGTTCATCCACTCACATCACATGCACTGACTCATTCAATGTAGTGCAATGGAAAGCAGCCCTCTAAACCAACTGAATGGAAATCAGATCATAACAGTGGGGCCTTCTTGCCACAGACAGGGGGGGAAAAAGCCTACTCAAGCAAGTTCCGTTCAGCCAAGCAAGACCAGCTCCTCCCTACTGCCTTATTCCCCTGACATGTAGTGGCTACTTATTTAATGTTCAAAGGTGGGATGAGCGGGTGGGGTAGTGGTGGATTCTGACTTGAGATATGCATAAGTAATTTGTACTTAAGCCCAAATTTCAAGCATTTGCACGGTCCCTGTGCGGATTCTGACCTGCCAGATTTAAGCACCTATAAGGCCCTTATGCAGTTTATGCAGAAAATCATGGAAATGAGGTCATGTCTCATTAAAATGGCCTGTGTGTGGATTTATGTTTCTTTTTTAAAATCATACTTGTACCTGATAGTGCTTTAGTGTTCAAAAGCCTACTTTTACTGCTGCAGTGGTAGATCATGCCCAGTACAGAAACGACAGTATGTGTGCCATGAATAATCTATAAAGAGCTAAGATGATAATGAATTTAAATGTGCAAACTGCACAAATATCAAAAGGCTCTAAGTTATACTTTATTCAAGTTATCAATATTTTTCTGAGCATACAATGGCCTTAACGCATCACTTGGAAGTGCATATTTTAACATCCACATCCATCTTGTAAACATGTGAAAAATATGCATTTCTCATTGGCAAACAGCTGAATGTCAGGTTTACACATGAATAAGGCAAGAGACTGGTTGCCTGTGCACTGACTAGGACTAGAGCTATACAAAATACAGAACTTCAGACAGGCTTACAGAATTACAGGGCTCAGTGTCACCACAAAGCAATGTATGTTTCAGTAAGGTTAGATTAGGTTAAGACTTTGCAAAGGGAAAAAAAAAAGGAACAGAAATCAGACCTCATTAACAAAACAGATGAACACAGTGACTGAATAATTGAACTGATCAGACCAGTGATCAGTACATGGACAATGCTGAGCGCTGAATGGTTGAGGCATAGGTGGGAGAGACAAGGTTAATACAATAAGCCATCAAAAAGACTCTAATCTATCCTAAACCTGTTTAATCTGTTTATAGTGAGAAAAGCATTGTGTGATGATTCAAAAGGATTTCAGCAACAAATAATGGGTCTCATCTACATAAACATTATCATTGTCTTAAATAGTCTCCTGAATCTTGAAGTAGCTGAGCTGGACTATTTTTTATCATCTAAAATATGTTTAATATGTAATGTTATTTTTTTCTTGAATTCTTTGACAAAACACACAAGGTAGTGTGTTTTGTCAAAAACTCTGTAGTGTGGGTGGTGTTATGAGAGAGAGAGAGAGGGGGGGGGAGAGAGACAGAGAGAGAGAGAGTCTGAGTCTAGGTCTGTCTGTGATTGTTTAGATTAATTAAAATGAGTCATCCTCCTTCAGAACCCTTGCTACTTTTTTGCTTCTGCACATTGTTAGTGTTTCTGAGATCTGAGTGAATTGTTAAAATAGCCACACATTTATTTTGTCACCCTCACACCACAAAAAAGAGAAAGAAATGCAGAAAAGCTCCAATAGTGTTCCCAAATTTTACTCCTAAAATCAAATGCAGACACATAGTGGTCACTTGCACAGATTGTATTGCTCTGCTGTGGGTTTTTAGCAGAGATGCGTAGAGATTTAGTAGAGATTGTTTCAGTGTAATTCAAGGCAATGGGCATTATGAAGTCAGATGAATACATATTTGCCAGCAAACAACCGTTACACATACATCTGTTGGGATATCAATGTTTCAGTAATTTTAAAGGTATCTGCCTGAAGGGAGGAAAAAAAAAAAAAAAAACATTGAAAGAATTTCTATGATGAATGTAGACAGACCATATGATTTAGAGATTGACTACACTACTGAATGAGACTACAAACACTAAAAATAAAACAGCTTTCATGCTCATGAAAGGATAGTGTGCATTGTTACTTGTATAGGTATTTCTACTACGCATTTAATTTTAAATTATTATTTTTGGTCTATCTTTTCCTTCTTCAGTATCTTTGCTACTACTTCATGGACTTCCCAAGCTCTAAGTGAAACTTAATATGACTAAACACGTTTCTAATGGGGTCCTATGGGTACTATCCAGTACTTCTGGATTCTTGCACTGAGAACACAAGACTCCTCTGGCATCCTCTTGGCCAACAGTTAACCATCT
The DNA here is from genome assembly GCF_902362185.1 of Chanos chanos. Taxonomy (NCBI): domain Eukaryota; kingdom Metazoa; phylum Chordata; class Actinopteri; order Gonorynchiformes; family Chanidae; genus Chanos; species Chanos chanos. The sequence continues at coordinate 16,145,828 of NC_044501.1, forward strand.
GTCACAACACAGACAAACCAATATGGTCAATGTCTTAATTATAAGTCATGATCATAAAAAAAACCAAAAAAAAAAAACAAAAAACAACAACAACAACAACAACAACAACAAAAAAAAGACTTATTATAATACTTTATAGTTTACGCACTGTCAGTCACAGGGACTAGTTGTAAAATTGCTATTATCTCTTACCGGCTGTCAAATATTTTCTCTAGAGAGTTAACCAGATACAGACAAAATAAGATTTTACTCAGGCTCCTTCTCTGTTTATCTCTCTTATACAGAGCTGTGGCAAAGAGGGAATTCAATAAGGTCCCAAGGTCTTCCCCAGGCACCTTTAAAAGATACAGTTTACACTGACTTTCAGTGACCTTATCCTGTATTATGCGACTCATATTTAGCACACTATAACTGAATAACTGATCGTTTACTCATGTGTGGTACACCACTGCATATTCTAAAGTGTGCTACAGTACATAGAGAGAGAGAGGAAAAAAAAAAGAATTGTTTTATTGTTTTTTACAAGTGCAATTCATGGTACGTTTAGGCATTTTGTAACTTTGTATGGTTTCAAATTATAACTGAACATTATGTACTCAGATTTTTGTCAGATAATAGTGATGTGAAATTATATTATATAATACCTGTAGAAACTTACTTACTAACAGATTTTACATGTTAATGATGTTTTCATTGTCAGTATTAAAATCAAGAGTCGGTGCCTTGCAAAATATCTTGACTAATAATTATGTTAAAAGACATTTCAAACTATGTATGTTAAGGGCTTTAGTAGCAGACTGATAATCAGCAACAATATTCTTGGAGTCACACCACACAGACCAAAATGGACTATGTTGTAATGTTCACTCATAAAAGAGATGATCAGAATAAAATGGCACATTAAGTTATTCCATGGCTTATATATATATTTTAAAGTTGCTTATTTTGACATTAGATAACAACCATTCACTAGCTGTGGCATGCAACACTGATCCTTAGGAAATGGATAGCACAGAAAACAAACAAAGCATAAAATTAGGGCAACATTGCTAGCATTCATTTGATTTAAATGCAATCATGTAGCCGTCAAATGTTCTATTATGAATACAAATAGAACAACTTAGTTAGCCCAAGCAGTTTGTGACACAGGCCCATTGTGTTGTAGAGTACAAACCAGGTCAATGCCCAGAAATTCCCCAATTTTATGGAAAGCCCTGTCATTTTCTAAACTTACAGCACCAATAGACATCCATTATGTTTCCACAATAGCCATGCAGACAAAAACTAAGCCTCTGAGATAGGCTGCAGCAACCAGCCCCCCCGCGACATCATGTTACAAACCAAGGGAGATGGGTGGAGATTCTTTAGGAAAACATGCCATGGGCTATATGAAGAATCTTTCCCTAATTATCTCACAAGCTTCTACAAAGTTTGAGTCACGAGGTCTATCTTTGGAATGGAGAATAGGGAACAAATACAGACACAAAATGACAAACGAGAAGCCTATCTCTAACTTTACAAGGAACAATACTCCCTAACAATCATTGCATATGAGCCAAAACAGTGGTCTAATTTAGCTTTTGGGCCTGTCAGATAGCTTGTTGATAGTGTCTTCTAATGATTGTTTAGAAACGCATGACTTGGACAACTAGGAATTGCCTATGAAGCAGCAAACTCGATATTTCTTCAACTGAACTATGCCTTCATTTACAGACAGCTCTATAATCATAGTCAATCTACACTATACTGTTTAGAAGTCACACCCTTAAAGGCACAGCAGCAGAGGCCTGACCTTTGTATCATGTTCTCATTAGCTTGTGTTGTTTAGCTTAGAGAGGTACATTTTATTAAAAGCTCTGCATAAAACAGAGACGGACAGGATGATAATGAAACAAATGATGATTATGAAGACAAAATCTTTGTGTCTCATGAAATTCTGAAGTTGTATAATGAGGTGGGAAAGCTTTGTTTGGAATATTGTGGGAACCAGTATGTGCTTGAAAAATAATGAAACATGCAGAATTTGTGGTTTTCTTGAATTCCTTACATCGTTAAATATTTACAGGGAAAAGTGTGTAAATCAGAGGATGTTTGGAAGAAAACCTCTGATCAATCAAAAATCTTCTCAGATTCGGTTCAAAAGAATAAATGACGATGACAAGGCTTCACAAATTGCATTGTATGAAATACAAACACACATCATCTTTTTTTTTTTTTTTTTAGCTTGTAAAGATCAAGGTGTTCTTCAGCCACTTACCTTAAACCACCACTGCTGTTAAATTGCAAACTCTTGTCATCTGAACTATTCAAAAAGGACCTATCAGATACAGTGTACAAAAGAATACTTACTACTGTTGCAGGAAGCTCAAATATGGGGAAAAAAAAAAGTAAGAAGATGCTTTGCTCCTGGTAATCATCTTGGTTCGTATTGCTATGAAACTTCACCACAAAATTCATGAATGATCGATGTGGTCTCACAAACAGGGCAGACATAAAAATAACTAACTAACCGACTAAATAGCTAAATAAATGCATAAATAAATGACACTTTGGGAGGGCCAGCTAGTGAGTTGTGGCTCCTCTTAGCAGCAGAATGAGAGAGATATTGGAGACAGTAGTATCTCAACAGTCACCCACTGATAGCTGCTGACTCCAATACTTACACAGATTCCATGTACACCTCATTATATGCCTGACACATTCTTGCATATGTATATATTCATACATCTGTCCACCAGTGACACCCAAACATGCAGTGCCAGAGAGTAACCCTGGATTCAAGAGAAAGTATCTAATTGCATTCGCCTGGAGCTGATAATCGTAACATTTCTGACTATATAATATGCAAAAATGCACACCATATTATATTTCTGTTTCATCTTAATGTATCATCTTTTCTTCATAAAAAAAAAAAAAAAAAAAAAAAAAACACAAAAAAAAAAAAAAAAACACTTGAACACAACACACACGCACTTGCACACACATTTACTAAATTTAGTAAGTAACTTACTTTACTTTGCCTCTGTTCTATTGCATGTGCCTTCGTAACAACTCTATCATGGCATGACCTGTATATACGATTGGGAGGACAGAGGTCCATCACATGTATTCTCTGTTTAGGAGCATCCTCTTGGAACACTACATATGGTGAGGCCAACAGCATTCCCTAGATACAACACACACTCATGAGCGGTTGTGTTCTTTGCAACATCTAACATAACTGGCAGTACAGCTGAGATCTGAACTCACAAATCGAGCACTGGTGTTCAAAGCTTTATCTAAAAATTACACAATTATAATGATCTTTATGAGGTGTAGCACTGCCTGAAAATGTAGCCGATTGTGTGTAGCCCCCAGCCCCCAACCACTCACCACTCCAGCCTGGCAAGGTCCTAGAGTGAATAAACAACAACAATAACAATAACAACAACAAAAAACAGTTGGCTTATCCAAACAGTTAATTACTATAAACAATTTGCTTAAAACACACCAGTAAAAGCAGTCGGAAGGAACAAGTACCTGGCTACTTAGCGGCCAGGCAAAACTGGCAACGCAGGCAAGCAGTAACTTCTCAAATAGTTGGACAACTAGGCAAAATGATGGGTAAAGCAAAACAATAAAACACTGAACCATAGACAAAACCAATGGACAAAACAGTAATCAAAAAGCACTTGTATCAGCCAGAACGATAGGCAAAACAGCCTCTTACAACCGAAGTCTAAAAATACAACAAAACATGCAATTAGTGAATATATACACAGTGTAATACAATAAAACTGAAATTACCTCGGAGGCCCTAACGGTCCTTCCTGTGTTACCATAACTAATCATATTGCTTACATCCCCCTATTGATTAGTTAAGCTCACTCCCTCAATAGCACATTCTTCGCGTCACCGCACATACCAGCCTACAATGACCTATGAGACAGTTCAGCTTGTTAGTAGCTATATCTGTATATGACAGATGTTAGAAGATCAGTTTAAACTCCCTACCTTTTGAGGCGTGAATCTTGCAATTACCTCAGCTGGTTAACACTCAGGCATGAAAGGACTTGCACATTTGTGTGTGAGCAACCGCCTATAAACACATCGCAAGGGCAAATGTGGCTTTAACATCTTAGCAAAATATAATCCATAATAGGCCCACCACTTGCACTGCACATACCTGGATTACACTGGAGCAACTTGTGGAAATGTAAGGGAAGGAGCAAAGCAGAGAGAGAGAACTGCTCAGGTAGATGCTCTTTTATCAATGCCAGTGATTGGCAGTTGAGCTATGTAAAGATGAAACCACACCCTTCCAAACTGAGTTTGTGTGAGGGGACAAAGAGGAAGTAGCAAATTGATTGAAAACGAAGAAGCCTACCTGTCACATGTGCTTCGCAACTAATACTCTCAAATCTCTTTCCAATGACCTTCACTTCCTCTCTGATGGACAGTTAGCATCTTATATTTACATACCACTGCATCTAACGCAGTCACATTTGACACATTAAAACATGCAAACACAGCATCAAATGTCCCGCTGTTCTAATGATCATACATATATATTGGGTCTTTGTCCTGATTATTTTTAAATTCTCTATACTGAAATATGTAAATGAAGGTGTCATGTGAAGGGTTCACTCTCACAGCAGTTCACAAAGAGCCATTTGTTTGTGAGGAAATCATAACCAACTCAGATAACAGATGGTTGCTGGTAGGAGAATCCACACTGCAGTTTTATCTGGTTGCTTCACTGGCTTATTCAGGCACTCACATTACCATTTCCAAAGTCTCCAAGAAGCTCACCTCCTGTATTTTCAGATTTATTTATTTGTTCGTTTGTTTGTTTGTTTTTTATTTGTGTGTGTGTGTGTGTGTGTGTGTGTGTGTGTGTGCGTGCATGTTTCTGTGTGTGTGTGTATGTATGTATATAAACTTATTTTCACATGTATTTGTCCAGAGGGACAGAAAAACCTCATATGCACTATTATTTACCAATTGTTTTTGTCCAGTTGTGTGTTTCAGTCATCACTGAGAAAATATGACAAATGCTTTACAAATAAATGATTAGTTTAAGTGCATGTTTTCTTTGTTATTGACTTTGAGCAGATCAGAATGTCAGAATATTTTATTTCCATTAGCCGTTTTTAATGTGTTTGCAACACTGAACAGCTAAAGACCAAAACTGAGAAGCTGTGATGAAATTGAGTTAAGAACTGTTTATGTGCATGGAGATAAAATGATCTCATCAAGAACACAGAACTGTCTATATGTTTTTGTTCTGTCTTTGATCCAGCTAACTCCATGCTTTCCGGGCTTGGTCTGAGAGAGAGAGAGAGAGAGAGAGAGAGAGAGAGGGTTATTGTAAATAAATCGTAACAGTTGATTCCTGTGTTTCAGAGGGGCATGTATGGATCATCTGATTTATTGGTTAGTCTTCACCACGAAGTTTCCTTTATGTCTTTACACCCAATTTATTTCACAATATGAGTTTGTCATTAGCTGTTTGAAGTACTTTACTGTAAGCCACATATAACTCTGTGTCAAGAATTGACACGCTGTTGCTAGGAAACAGCTCATAAAAAATAAGTGGAGATTATAAACAGTGTTTGCAGATTACAAATTAGTTTTCCTTTTGTTGCCAATGGCAGAATGTAAAATTTGTGGTCTTGGGAGAGACACATTTTAAAAATGGACTAATTTTCCATATGCAGTAAAGTCCCTAAGTTGCAGTCATCAAATCCCTTCTGCTATTTTTTTTTTTTTTTTTTCTGGTGACGTTTCTGTGAACAGGTAATGCTGTATCATCATTACAGACACTTGACTTTAGTCTATCTAAACATAATCTTTCTGTTGTGTTCATTCAATGGAGTCTCAGACAATAGTGTTCTAGATAGGCAAGGATGAGACATTATGAATAATGGAGGCTTAATCGTATGAGAACAATGACACATTTTCAGCTGCACCTTAGGCAAAAATTAATTAAATGCAGTATGTTCTCAGAATGTAGCTTGGAAAGTTATTAACATGAATTAACATTTGGCTGCATATCAAAAGATTTACAACGAAATGTTGTTAGTGTTGACCTTTTAGTGCTAATGTGGTAACACCCAGATGATGTTCCATACTCTTGAATTTAAATCAGATCTCCAGGCCTGAGACAAATGCTTGTAAATGGATGCATATTTACCAGCATAGGTACATAAATGCTTCATTTGATCTAATCTGTCAGAGACACTAAGTGAATTTACATATCCAGGTCAAAGTTAAGTGGATACAGAGGGAGCTCATAGCTTTGTATAATTTTTATCAGCAAAAAAGGTTCCAGTTACTTTAAATATGAGATGTTATCAATCTTAATTATATGCAGGCAGGAGTGTTTGTGTCAGTGCTCCCGTCAGGACTGTGACTTTTGGCTGCTTTGCTGGACATTCTGTGCATTGTCATGCCATGTGCTTCTGTTTGTTTTTGCTATTGCTATGCGCTTCTGTTTGTTCCTGTGTGCTCTGTGGACCCCTGGTTTTGACTTGGATTGAATTTTGTTTTGACCTATTTTTGCTTGATGATTTGGATTTGTTCTGTGAATAACTAGCTTTGACTTGGATTGGACTGTTTTTGAGACTGACGCCTGATTTTCAGATAAAGCGTGATTTACCTCACTGGGTCTGTCATATTGATGGTATTCTAAATGTAGCAGTACAATTATGACCACAGAAACATAGCGAGTAAAATGGATAGAATCCATGGTGTAGCAGACATATCTCTCACTGCAGCTTGACTGATGTTCGTTTAATTGCAACTAAGAGTTTACGGGTCATGTCCTAAGGTCACTTAAGGACGGCAAACAATTTATCACAAGTGTCAACACGGTCAGCAAGTGAACATGGTCAACTGATTTAATGTGGCCACATCTCAGGTATTGTTCTCTGCAATGTGAATATAAGTAATAAATGAACTCACTAAAACAAACTCAAAACTCTCCAACTGACATCAAGATGTACATTGCAAGGACTTCATCTGATTGTAAAGAGTGAAGCCACTGGTAACTGGCATACCACTAGCACACTGAATATACAAAATAATATATTTTTCAAGAGGCTGATATTTTTCACAGGGGCATAAATCATTGCTGGACATTTGTTCCTCTAAAGTGGACATATCTGCCCAATGGAGACCAGCTCTTTAAATGTGCTATGTGTTACACGACATTGTCATGACGAGTACATTAATCACTGAAGTTATGGTTATTGTATTTAATAATAAGAACAGGACAGCATATTCTGTGAAAAATGGATGAGAGTGGAAAAGTAAGCACAGTGCCACAAATAAGCTCTGTTAGATTGATTTATGATGATGTAACATTAAAGGAGAACATTGCAATTATATTAAAAGTTCAGTACCAGCCACCATATGCATATTTAATTCCCTGTAATGCAGAATGCATCGTACCAGGTAACCGGGTTGTCTTAATTTATGAATAAGTTCTTTAACAGTCTCTCCAGGACTGTTGCGCGGTCATTAGCAGTTATTTTCATTGGTAAATGTGAGGCGTTCGTGTCACACATGTCTGCATCTTCACAACATATCATAAGTGAGTTTGGTGACATATGGCTCAACATGGACTGCTATGTTTGGTGAAATTTGTGGAAAACTACAATGATTGGTCAAATTTGCAGAACAGCTGCGGTCATTGGACAAAATTGCAAGGACATGCAGAATTCATGGGGATTGGTTGAATTTGCGTTAACTGTTACGATCGTGACGTCACAAAATCCTGGAGGGACGGCTTTAAGTCCCATTATTATAGAAGTCCCAATCAAAATGTCCCATTGGGTCAATGTAACTCACTGAATCATTTTGTGACCATGGTCCATGACAGTTATTTACCAGATTGATAGCTCCAAATGTTGATTTACAAGTTAAGCAATCATTTACAGTAATTAACATTCATCAGTTATTGACTGCCAAAAGACTGAAATGTGCAAAACAGACATATATGTAAACAGGAACATGAAAGTTTGAACTATAGCAAGATGAGTAAAAAATGTTTACCACACTCAAAAACTTTGAACTAGAATGTGGATGAAAAATTCTGGCTGCATTTGTCCATCATCTGCGAGGACAAGCTTTACTGATGTGGTCTAATGGGGCTGACTGATTGTAAGCCAGATTGAACGTCATTCAAGGACGTACTCTTCCTCCTGTTGCTCTCTTCTGAAGCAGGGTCATTTGTCTGAATAGTACAATCAAATGGTGTAATTAAGAGTTTGAGTTGCCCTCTGTTGACTTGAATATTTTTTTTTTTTTTTTTTTTAGCACTGCACTGGAACATATTGCTCCAATAAACCCTTGAAGATAAGTTTGTCATCTAGCTCTAGATAATGAATTATATTTAGATGTTTGAAATGAGTTAGGCCAGATTTGTGAGTGCTTGAGAAAAGTTTAAAATTGTAAAGTGTTACAAGGGCTTGGATTGTAATAATTAGATCTAAAATATCACATCAGTCAAAAGTTATTAGGGGATGAAATGTAACTACATCTGGGGCTCTCAGTTCTGTCTCTTATTTTTCAGTGTGGTTACTTGTTTGACCAACAGAGGTGGCTGACAGCATGACTTGGGACTAGACACATGTGAGTGTAAAACCTAAAACACCATTGATGGAGGAAAAACAAATTTTGTACGAGAGGAGCTGATTGCATCCTCCTTCAGGTGCTGTATCTCCAGGCATGAGATTCAAATGGAGAGTTTAAAGCACTGTCCCCCATGTATCCTCTGCAAGAGCACTCAGGCATAGGAGTTGTTAGTGTCAACTTTAGTGGTTCACCTTTGGCCCCTTTTCTGGCTAACAGAAAAGAGTAAAATGGATTGCACAGTCTACACTTTTAGTTTTGTGCAGCTAACTCTGGCAGCTGTAACTTAGAAAAGTAAAGCATATTCCAATTAACATTCAGTATAATTCGAGATGATATAGTAAATTTTAGAAGCTCAGATCAAATAATAATAAAAAAAAGATGATTAGAACATTTAAAATCGGTTGAATGAGTTGAGACAAGAGCCACATTAAATCAAAAGAGGAACTCTCTTCATTTCTGTTCACACAGCATTCAATGAAGGATATTAAGGCCTGACTTATAGAGTCAGAGGAACATATTCATGTTGTTGTTGTTATTGTTTTGTGTGTTATTATTATTATTATTATTATTATTATTATTATTATTGCTGTTGTTGTTGTTGTTGTTGTCGTTTATTTATATATGTATTTATTTGTTTGTTTGTTTGTTTATTTGTTTATGTAGTTATGTATGTATGTATGTATGTATGTATGTATTTATTTATTTATTTATTTATTTATTTATTTATTTTAAACCCAGAGTTATTTTCTGTATCTGTTCAATTCTGGTGCAAATGCTCACTCAGTTACTACGTACGTACATTTAAAAAATTAGAGGACATGACATTGCACGCATTCCCAGTGAGGCAATATTATACATACTTTGTGTCTGAGCCAGCAGTAAGACTCCACATTTTGATTAATGTGATAACTAGTGCAGACATTAATTTCCCAGGGTAATATTCAGTAAAAACATATTGTCCGAATATAGTCATTAATCCTTCCATGTACAAGAGCCAGACTTAGGGACAGAACAGAAAATAAACAAATAAATAAATAAATACATACATAAATAAATACATAAATAAATAAAAAAAGCAAGACATTATAACAGACAAGCACTGAATTCAATGATCTCCTCAGCTATGCTGAAAGACTTTTATACTGTACTGTATACACTGATTTATGCTGTCGTCAACAATTTTTCCTTACCAGCAAACTTGAAAGCTCCAACCATTGCCCCCTCCCAAGGAGCCATCAGGTCTGCTCCTTTATCTGTTATGGCTGAATCCTTCCCTGCCTCCATGATTAAAATATGCTTATACCCAGAGTGAAGGTCCTGGCGTTATCGTCAGGCCTCCAGTTATTCCACTAACCTGAGTGACCTGGTATGCATTATGCCATGAAAGATAGCTACGGAGGCTTGTTAAAGAAAACAATGTTCATAAAGTTGCCCTGAAATGAACTCTAATGTTTCCCTGAAATGAGCTCTCTTTTGTTAGGCTGGTCAGATATTTTGTGTTTCCTTTCCCTACACTGATATAAATGACCTCCTCTCAGTGACCTTTCAGATATTTTCTGGTCAATGTGAGGTTGATGGGAAAGGCAAGGATCAGACAAATTTGGAGGCTGGTGAACGATAATAATAATTGTAGAGGCAAATTGTTTCTGTCTTCTGTTCATTTTATCACCCTTATTGCTGGCTCTGTAGGGAGAATAAGAATTTTATATGGCAGTGTATTGAATGAAAATAACACTGGTATTATTCATGCCATAATCTATGACTCACAAATGTGAAATAGCATTCAAGGACAGCAGGACTATTCACAAGTACATAATAATACAGAAATGTTGATCTGATGAATATTTAGCAAAAACAGTTTTAGGTTTAAAAATTCAGTCCACTGGATGTGAAAGTTGAAACATGGGATATGTGCTTGAGAAAAATTCTTCAACCATGAAACACATTGCATCTCTACAAAACTGAAAAATTCAGCAGTGGTGTGGATATACTGTGTATTTGTGTGAGGTTTCACAGTCACCCATACACACACACACACACACACACATATATATACACACACACACACACACACACACACATATATATATGTGTGTGTGTGTGTGTGTGTGTGTATGGGTGACTGTGAAACCTCACACAAATACACATATATATGTGTGTGTGTGTGTGTGTGTGTGTGTGTATGATCTCCTCAAAATTTGAAAGACATTTTTTTGTAGACCTTGAGTGTTGGAACTTTTTTTTTTTTCTCCTCCTGAAGTGTGCAGGCAACAGTAACACATTTTTCATGTCAGTGTGCATGCATATGAGGGGAAAAGAAAGAAAGAAAGAAAGAAAGAAAGAAAGAAAGAAAGAAAGAAAGAAAGAAAGAAAGAAAGAAAGAAAGAAAGAAAGAAAGAAAGAAAAAAACCCTTGCCAACTGACTAGCTCTGGAACAAACTGATTATTTAAACAGCTGTCATGTTCTGGAAATCTGGCATAAGTTCACAGACAGCAGGACTCCACTGGATTCTCTCAATTGTGATAATCTGGCTCATTTTTGAAGTGACATATCGAACACATGTCTGGAATCACATGGGTTACTGTTGAAACAAACCTAAAGTGTCTTACATTTCGTTTCAAATGTTATAATGCACAACTTGGCTTCAAAACAAACAAACAAATAAATAAACAAATACATATATAAAAATGCTGCATTTTTGCAACAGTGGGTCACTGAGGTTACTCAAGGATTTGTAAATTCCGAATAAAGGTGCGAAGAGTATGATCGTATCATAATAAACGAATGATGACTGACACACAAAAGACATCTGTAATGTGCTAAGCCCTTTGAAGGGGCGGACATTTGTTGAACATATAAATCGAATAGTTAGAATCTGTATAGGAGTCTGTCAGGTGATCATAAAGAATACAACTTTTCAATGCATGTGAATATCAATATGCATGTGAATATCGATTGTGTTCAGATGTGTTATGCTGAGCTTCTTCAAAGAAGATGATGTCAGTTGGAGAAGGAGCACATAAGTTAACAAATCAAACTGTACACTTTATATTCACAACTTCACAACAGATGAAGTAATTAGTGTAGGAGCTGTAAAGAAGAAAATAGTTGTATTATGGCAGTTATGGCTTACAGAGTATTATAGCAGTCTCAGTGATCATTCAAACTTAATTCATATGTACTCATATATTAATTGATGTCAACTGTTGAGCTGGTTTATATGTTGTACAGTTTTCATTTGTATCTGCGTATTCTGTGCTGTTACGTCCCCGGTGGAGTATGGTGTCTAGGGGTGTGTAGGGGGGACATAGCATAAAGGAACCCACCACCTGTGCTGGTTTTGGGACTGTGTGCTGGGGGAGGAAAACACGGACACGGGGAATCAGTGTAAAAGGAAGTGCACGATATATCTGGAATATTTACAAAGTGATATTTACAAAATATTTACAAACACACACAAAGACACACGAAGGTGGGAGAGGATGCCAGATGGTGCCAAAGAAATGAAACTAGTAAACCAAAAAACCATCCTAAATGTCTACACCGAAAAACACACTGAACTACAAAACAAAAAGGTGGCAGAGCCAAAGGAAACCTGACTACACTAACTAAGTAGTAACAAAAATACAAGAGTGGCACCCGCCTCTAACCTATCCCTATACAGTGTTAACACTACCGCGGGGATCCCCTTCCTTACCTGTCCTTCTCCCCGCAATAACCAAAACACCAAAGCCAGAGCGCAATCCACAAACAAAGTCAATAAACGAAAATTCAGGGTCCAACCCAGAAAGTTTGCAATAATGGCAAAAACACACGAAAGGCAAAAGGCAAGCAATGAGATCGAAATCTAACACACGGTGCATCCAGTGTCTTTAAATGTTGGCGCTCCGCGTCTGGTTGGCTTAACCACGAGGGGCACTCCCTCCCTGGTTGGTCGAACGGGAAGGGGGGGGGGGGGGGGGGGGGGGGGGGGGTGTCACAACATCAGGCCAGATGGTATTGCCAGCCCACCACAGCTGGGTACCTGTGTCAGGAGAGAGAGAGCGAGAGAGAGAGACGTAAACGAAACAAGGCACACAAACAAAACGCACAATGAGCCGCACGTAACACCCCCACCCATAAGAACAAACTTGCCCTGTACAACACCGTGCAGAACACTAACATTTGGACACTGAGACAAACCAAAAGCACAAAAACACCAAAGGTTTAGACACGGGATAAGGCGTCAGCTAACACATTCTCACAGCCCTGTTTGTAGTGGATTTCAAGATTGTAATTTTGCGCGATCAATGACCAGCGCATAAGACACTGGTTTTGATTCTGCATACGGGACAAGAATACAGTTGGGTTTTCATCAGTGTACACCCCCACCGGGAGTGAGCTAGACCCGACATAAACTTCAGAATGCTGCAGAACAAACAGGACGGCCAGACATTCTTTTTCAACTGTAGAATAATTACACTTGTGCTTATTGAACTTTTTCAAGAAATAACTAACAGGATGAACAATGCCACGGTCATCCTCTTGTAATAACACTGCCCCAGCCCCAGTGGCACTGGCATCCACCTCTGGCTTAAATGGTCCGCTGTAATCAGGGGCATTGAGAACAGGTGCATGGCACAGTGGCATCTTCAAATGCTCAAATGACTCCTGACACTCAGGTGTCCAGACAAACTCCTGGGAAGGACTATAATAGACTAGTAAGAGGAGCAACTACGGTGGAAAAATTTCGGCAAAAACACAGATAGTAACCCGCCATACCCAGGAAACGCCGGAGTTGCCGTCTAGTATCGGGCACGGGGAAACATCGGATTGACTCTACTTTAGCATCCATGGGTCTCACCTGCCCTTGGCCAACTATCTTCCCCAGGTATGTTACAGTGGCTTTGCCAAATTCACACTTCGCCAGGTTAAGAGTTAAAGAGGCAGAGTGCAGACGACCAAAAACCAAACGCAGTATTTCCATGTGCGTCTGCCAGTCGGAAGAATACACTACGAGGTCGTCTAGATAAGCTTCACAGTAAGGTACCCCCTCTAAAACGATAGACATGAGCCGCTGAAAAGTAGCCAGAGCATTCCGCATCCCAAATGCCATGACTGAGTACTGAATGAAATGATCAGGCGTCACAAAGGCAGAGATTTCAGCAGCACGGGAAGTAAACGGGACCTGGCAATATCCTTTTAATGGGTCAAGTTTACTTACGAACTTCGCCAACGCTTCGGTCAGGTGTCCGAATTACATAATCAGTTTCGGAAAGCTTAGGTCTACCACATAAGGGCCAGAAAAACAGGGTTGAACCACAGCGATTCCTGTACCGTTTCACGAACAGCAAATAAAACAAAAGGAATGCCAGTGTCCCATTCCCCGGACTACAGAGATAGCTTGCTGGGTCATCACTCTGCTATTGGATTTTTCAGACAAGTTTGCCATGCTTTCAAGGCACATCTTTATTTCAAACTCAATGGGCTTGTCTCTACTTTTGACTGTTTTCTTGCTGGAAAAACTGGTGTTTCTCACCGGTTGCTAATGTAGGAACACGCTGTGTGCTCTGAATGGTGCACTAAATTACCACTTAACCTTCATCGTGTACAACTGTATCACTCACTGTGATCTTTACAGCTGCCTTTTCTTCTCAATCCAGTGTGAGTGAATCTGTTTTCCCGCTACAGTAATATACAGTGCTTTGGTGACTAATGTGCTGTTTTCTCTCTTTTATTAAAGCACTAATGTGTTTGCTGAATGAAATCCCTTTCCCATTGTTGGTTCCCTCCAAATGACCCAGAAAGAAAGCATTAAAGGAAAGACATAGCGTCAGAGAATGAGATGTGAGGGAATTAGAACATTCTATGTGGTGCAGTGAGTGGTGAGCTCATAACTAGTGAAGGACATTCTGACTGGTTAGTTCTGCTGATCAATTAACACTAGTGTTATCAACATTTCTGCACATGTTAAAAGTGTTACATCTATAAAATTCAGATAGTAAATTCAGCGTATAATTTGCAGTAAAAGACCTATCCCTGTTGTATTGATCCCTGAATCACTAAAAGTGATAATGTGGAGAAAATGTTATACTTAGATGACGTGGCCAAAACATAGGCCTGCAGTATTTTCAGAGGCATGTGATAAGTTCCATTCAAACAGAAGGTTTACATGAACAATCCTCAAAACAAACTGGTCCTAATCCTCCACACACTGTCAACTGATAGCAATATGTCTCAGAAAGCTGACCTTGTCATTTTTCAATTACTTTATACTATTACTATATACTTTATACTATCACGTTTGCTTTATAATATAACATGTTCACAATGAATTCTCCTGAATTTTCCTGATAAGTGCTGGTCTAAGGAGATGATTTCAAGCATGAATCTGTGCATTCAGATATTCACGAAATAATGAAAATAGGGGGTAAAAACCCATGAGAAACCATCAATACTGACATCCTACTGATCTGAAACCTTTGACTTGTGTTTCAAGTCTGTTTGTTGCTCTCAGCAGAGAGTGCACCATTTGGGGATCACAGATCTGTGGAATGTAATATTACACTGATGCGTAATGTAGTTAAAACAATTTCTGCGAAGTCCAAATTACAAAGACATTTTCAGTGTGCTTCAAACTGAGTTACAGTGGTCTGGGCTACTATAAAATCCAGCCCTGTGGACTCAGTGGACTGAAATTCTTTGCTCTTATCCATGGCTTATCCAATTGGTCCATTAATGAATGTATTTATTTAAATGATGAGTTTTCACACAGGGCTACACCAAAAATATTCTGTCCAGCAATGCACAAAAACTAGATTAGGAAAATGATCTGGGCTAGGAGGAGGCAATGAACTGTTGAAATCACTAATGTTGTAAATGAGTATGTGTGTGTGTGTGTGTGTGTGTGTGTGTATGTGTGTGTGCAATGACATGAAAAGATGTGTGTATAAAGAAGACATACATGTAGGATATAAATTAATTAACAACGGACTTTCCCAAACTGAGGAGGTATTCATGATTATGTCTCATGCTTTATGGAGGAACATGATAAATGGGACATCAAGGCCTTGTGAACTTATTTCTGCAACTACACTCCGCTAAATAAGTTCATCATTTGAAATTTTCATTAATTTTACTCCAGCCGCAATGCAAAAAGCGATTAATTTGAACAGAGCTTAAATTAAAGAAAGAAAGAAAGGGGAAAAATGATGTTGCTCGGCAACCACTGATTATTTTGGTCTTTAAGCTCTTATTTATTAATCTTACCCAATTTGCATTGCTCTTTTTATTTTGAATAGACAAAGCCACAAAGAGGAACGTAAAATTGATAACCATCAACAATAATTCATTATCAGCAATGAATATGCTGCAGACGGCATGGTGGCTTCCCATATAGCACCCAATTAAAATCATGATGCACTCTCACAGCTTTGTTGTAGCAGGATGGAATAAGCCTTTCTGATTGGCAGATTGGTAGTGAATGGTGTCTGGAAATATTTCATACTCAGATATGACGTCAAAGTGCCTTTTTTATGCACCTTAACTATATATATATATTTTTTTTTAAGCTGTGCATTGTTTCCTGTTTATATTCTGAACCACAGACAGTTCTGTGAAATTAGGACTTATTTTGTACCATCAGCATCTAATCACCACGCAACCTGTGTCTGTGCCTCAAATGACTTTTTAAAGACTATGTTTCAAAAGTGTTGTCACTGGTTTTGATCAGATGAATACAGTCCTCCTCCCAAAGGATTAGAGAGCGCAAACACATTGATTTAGCCTGTCAAATCCTCTAAATAGCAGGGATTTTTCATGAGATGTCTGCTGATCTGAGAGCATGTTTTCATGTGATCTTCTGTCCTTTTACAGTACATACCGACCTAAAGTAAAATCACATGAACCTTTTGCAGTAATAAGGTACATCATGGAAAGTTCGTAGATGCAGGACTCTGAACAGATGTTAATTTGAAGATTATTTTATTTAACTGTACTTACCAGATATTGTCTACTTCACAGGTTCTGAATGTTATAACTAATCACATACTTGTGATTTTGACGTGGAATCACTAAGAATTAAAAAAAAAAGAAAGAATGATTCACAATTCCATTCAGAAGCACCTTTATCCAACCTTAATGATAATTTAGCATATTATTACATCCGCTGCTCTGAAATCTCTATATTATACACTTAAAAAACACTTAATGCAATTTTATAAGATCAGTTTATATACACTAGACTTAAGATGCTGAATCAAAAGAACACAAATGCTGTCTGTGTTAATGCATTGTCCCAGTTATGCATTGTCTTTAGCTAGTCAATACTGAATACAAAGGCGACTATTTTCTCAGTTTTGACTGATTTGATGCTCAAATGTCCTACCAAACTAGTCCAGTGTGGTATTTCAATTATGTCCCATCTGAAATGAATCACTTGCATAGAGGGAGTATCTGACACTGTCACTGTTGTCCATGAACTGAACAGCAGTCATTCAGACCCTCAGCCTATTCTGGAATTTTCCATTCATATTTACACACTGACAAAGACAGAGAGTGTTTTTCTTGCATTCATTTAAAAAGGATTTAAACCAATCAATTTTCCTTTCCTCCAACAGAGTGAAGGGCCTGTTTGTTCAGGTTATGTTATTTAGTGTTGGTGATGCAGTCATGGCACTTGAGTGATAACATCTGCCCCCTACTGTGTTTGCACTCATGTGGCCACCAGGATTTCATGTTGACATTTGATTGCTCTCATTAGAGAGGGCTGGGTGCTGAGGAGTGAAGGACAAAAAGCAATGCATGTACATTTATTAGGTAACAGACACAGCAGGAAACCAGTCATAGGCCAGGAAGAGTGCATCGAGGGCAAGGGTGAAACAAAACAAAACAAACAAAACACTAGGGGGAAAAAAAAAATATATATATAAAAAACAACAAAAAAAAAAAAACAACAAGAAAACCCCCCAAAAAACAATAGAAGATTGCAGAAAAAACAATAGAAGGTGGCAGACATATCTGAGACTAGAAAGAAGAAGAAGAAGAAGAAGAGGAAGAAGAAGAAGAATAGGTGACCCTGTTCCTCTTGACCATCATAACACATACACCATTCCCAAGTAAACAAAGGGAGGCATTGTATCATCCTACTTTTTCCTCAGAGTGCCACTGTGTTCGGTGTACACGTTCTATTCATTTGCTCTAATTGCTGTCCATAATTGGTGAAGAAAGACAGCTTGCTGTATTAATTATCTTTTTTCGTTCTTGCCAGGGATCCGCTGTTTTCATATGGCTTCTCTGTTCTGTGCCAGCATATTTAGCATCAGCTAGCATTGTCATCAACCACCCTTTCAATGGAGGGAAGATAGAGTTCCACCCGAAAATTACTCTCACAGCAGCCTGCAACTTGCTACAATTATTTGTATGGCAAAGCTTATTTTCCATGTCCTTTAATTCACCATCCAGCTGAGAGGGGAGGGGCATGCCTAGAAGGTGAGCTGAATAAACAATTAGCAATCACTTAGTACCCAGTAATGCTAAAACTAATGATCATCACAGAGATCACGTACTTCTCTGCCATAAGCTTTACTTTTAATGCTGATTGTAATGATTGCTTTACCAAATAATAAATAAATAATAATAAAAAAAAAATCTTGCTGATATTTTTGTCTTGGTAATTCTTGCAATTGGCTGTTACAGACACAGTTTAATAGTGTGATGCAGTTGACCTTCTGAATAAGTGCAATAACGTATAACTGGTCATTGGCTTTGAAGAAGTTTGGCCAAAAAAGTCTGAACCATAATGAATGTCCAACTTGGAGTTCCAGTTCTTATCTGGTACCAGAATGCAAGAGCATCATAATTAATAATCTGGTCATCTTACTGTGCAACTGTGTGTTTATTGGGATATATATATATATATATATATATATATATATATATATATATATATATATATATATATATATCGCTTTTCTTTTTGTTTTCTTTTTGTTGCAGCTCACCATCCAGAGGAAGAGTGTGCCAGGAACTCAGTAAACTATTACAAACAGAAATAAATGATTGCATATAAATAAACAATAAGTAAAAGTTGTTAAATGTATCCCCTTAACTTGTCGAATGTTTCTAATCGCAATAAGCAATAGCCGTTACATGCAACCATGGCAACCGAGCTACACAGCTGGATAGCCAGCTGTATTTAAAGAATACAACACTAACAAATACAAAATACAGTCTAAATACCCATATAACGATTAAATAAACTTACGAACATGTTCGATTTACTTAGAGACATTACGTGAATAATGATTGCAGGTAGGATGAAACATGCAAACTTTGTCTGATGTGTAACAGATAGAGTGATACAGTGAAGATACTTTTTTTGCCTGAGAACATTCGCTTCTTCAGTTATTAACTGTTATTGCATCTACGTAATAGGTAGATTAAACTGCTCCCCCTTAGTGGCAGAGTTCAAATAAACTTAGTCTTGGACAGAATATATATAGTGGTGCTACGAGGAAGAGAAAGCAACTGAAGGCTGTGTCCTCGGGCAACCAGATTTGATGTTGTGACCCCAGTGATTGTAAATTTCTCTTTCTCTCTCTCTGATTTTTAAAATCTTTTATTTGGCTCCAAATTTCCCACTATACATTATGCCTGATTTTTATTAATCTGTTGACCTACACTGTTTTGGTACAGAGTGATCATTTTGAAGAAGTGAATGTTTACTTAGCTGATTGATTTAAAGATCTCAAGGGTCATCTGTTCATATTGCTGTTCTATTTATCTTTGTTACAAAACTAGAAATGCAGCATTTTCATGCTGAATGTCGACCCAAAGGAGGAGGTTATAGGAGATCAAATGGCAGAATTGGCTCCATGCAGTATTTGTTTCAAGTGAAATACTGATATTTCTTCCCATTTGGACATTGACAGAAATATCTTTTCATTGGCTCCATTGGCTCAAACAAAAAAAGGAAACATTTATTTGCATCCTTTATTAGTGATGCACTGGGGATGTTTTTTTTTTTTTTTTTTTTTTTTTTTTTTTTTCTTTTTAATTAAAAAAAGTGACCCAAAGAATGGTTTCTACAATAACTTGTGTACATGTATGAGTATGATTGGCACTGAATAAGTATAATGTGTATTTGTCTTGACAATTTGCACATGATTATAGTTTACACCACAAATACTGCTGCACTTGCTATATGTCAATTGTCTCTGTTATTTAAATTGAACCTAAAGCCAAACACTTGACAATCATAATGCATTTTATTTAAAATGCCAAGGACATGAAATAGGAGGATCCAAAATAATATTAGTCCATAATGCAGCATTTCATTTGAACACAGCATTAAAAGACACAATTTATTTCAAGTGGCTGACTGAAATTAGGCAGATTAGGTTGTTTTCCAAGCAATCCTGCACATGAAGAGAGACAGCCAATTGTGTGCATGGTCATCATTTCCCAAAGCTCTGAAAATACAGTCAATTACCTTATTAGGTTACAAGTAGCATGATCCTCTCAAGGGCTATAGAAATTCTGATCCTGCATTTAAATGCAATTGGATAAAAACAATTAGCAAATAATGGTGCATATGAGGTTTTTCTGTCCCTCTTGACAAATACATGTGAAAATAAGTTTATACACACACACACACACACACACACACACACACACACACACACATATATATATATATGTGTGTGTGTGTGTGTGTGTGTGTGTGTGTGTGACTAAGTATTTGAAATACATTGAGAACATTTGTTATATCACCATATATCTCCTTACACAACCTATCAGCATTCAGCACTGACTATTGATCAGAGGTCTTGACTAGACTAGTGGGATGAATAAACTCATGATTGCCACTGACTAATGGTTCATTTCCATTAACCTGATTTGCCCAGCAAAGCAAATATCTTCAAGGAAAGTCTTCAGGGAAGTTTAATATTTATCTCTCAGCAAGGGAGGATGCATATACAATGGTAATTTTATTTACAAATGATTTAGAACAAACGGAATCACAAAAACAAGAACAGAACTTAAAAACTGCGAGGAACTGAACTTGAAGACATTCAAAGAACAGGCAGACTTCACTATCTAAACAGGAAAACACAAGGAACATAAAAACACGAGGTAACTAAAAGAAAACAGGTGAAACTCATAACTGAATCCTGTTGTACTCCTGTGGGCATGTAAAGCCCTTTGAGACTGTAAACAGTGATATTGGGCTCTAAATAAACTTAAACTTGAAACTTGAAACTGAATGATTGATAGTTAAGACCTCTGATCAATAGTCAGTGCTGAATGCTGATAGGTTGATTGTGGAGGGGGGGTGTGACATTACCGTTTATGCCGGGATCAGACTACACAATATTGTTGCCTTTTCACGATGGACACTATGTCAGATTAGGCTGGGAGACTTGCAACACTACAAGTATGACCCTGACCAGTCATCGTATGCTGCCTTTCAAGACCTTGTACAAGTTCATAAGTCGTCTGGGAGGATGACTGTCATTTGTCTGTCAAAATCGGGCTGAAGTCGTGTAGTCTGAACCCAGCATTACTATTGATATCTGTTTATCTTAAACTATATTCCATTCTAGTAATAATAATAATTAGCTTTTGAGCCTTTTTTTTTTTTTTTTTACTTCCCGGTACTTTTGTTCAAACCCTCTTGTTCTGAATTTTGTACCTTTGTTAAGTCATTTCCCAGCATTACCCCACTTCACTGAGTTGATCAGTTTTAAGTGATGTTAATGATCAACTGAAGAATTAAATCGGAAATGCCAGCTTTGTGCTAATGATAAGTATGGCATAATCTGTTTAAAAAAAGACAGCTATAAGCAGCTATTTTTAATGAACAACTTAATGCAGAATGGTGTCAGTCATATAACTGATTAGTCTTTCGGTCAATGCTGCTGTTGCAGTGCTCAACCATTTGAATGTTTTTGTTCCTCTCCCTCATTGCATATGTACTGTACCTTAAGAATCCCATAATACTGTAGAACTAAACTAGGCATGAACAAGTCATTAAAGTACTATCAGTTGACTGGGATGCTAGCAACAGATTGCATGTGATAACAGTATCTTCCAGAACCTTTAGTTTTACAGGACACACAAATTATGTTGCGCGAATTAATGTTAACTGTGATGATATTCTAACTGTTGTTTTTTGGGGGAAAAAAAAGTCTTGAAAATAAAAACTCTCTCATGAAGTGTTATTTGTTTGGTCAAAGCTGGGGATTTATTGAGAGTAAGGTCCATCAACACTGCTGCTTCAGTCAAGAAGATTGAGCATACTCAATAGCATTTAATTTCATTCCGTTTATTTAATCAGAAAACGGCATCTCCATATATCGGTGTTTGATTTTCAAAGTTTGGTAATCTATGTCTCTTGCTCCGTGTTAAATAGGTATGGTTTCCTCTGGAATATTAAAGAGGAGAAGGTAACCTTGGTCAGTTAGATAAGAAGTTTACTTGGAAAAACTTAAAAAAAAAAAAAAAAGTTCGCTAAACTAGATGAGTAACATTCATTGCATAATGTGGATTAAGGAAGATTTATTAACAAGATTTACCACCTCAAGGATGGTTTTGAGATTTGTTTATTTTAGATTAGAAGTTGGTTACTATGAACCTTCAAATAAGTGGGAGATGTTACACTTTTGCACAGGTTTATTACAGCACATTACTATCATTAATTCACTAAATCAAATTTCAAAAATATACGCTGAAAGCCTCGGCAAAGACATGAACATCAAAACACTACATGTCAGATCCATTTCCCCCTTGTTGTTGCTGCTATTTTAATTTCTTCCTGTATTCTACTTTTGTCACCGAAGTTCCAGGAAAACACATTGTAATGAAACAAAAAGGACAAAAGAAAACAGAAAAAAAAAAAAATAGCGGTAGCTGTCTATGCCATGGAAGACATACTTTGAGACATAGTCTGTTTTTGTCTTGGAGAGTGACACCTTGGATACAATCTTTTACTGACTGTATGCTATGGTTTAGATCAAAGAGGCATGAGTATTGTGAGGGCAGGACTTTCTGTGACCATCTCTCTGTTATTTTTCTCTAATTGCTACCTTGGTTTTCTAATGAAGGGTAATTAAGACGGGATTGTGTTATAATCAGAGAGATCCTTGTTCTTTGAAGACACCCACACTTGCAAATTATGAATGGAAGTCCTCTACCTTATTGTAATTATGCCCTTTATCTTTGCATGCCAAAAAGAGAAAAGAAAAAGAAGGGGAAAAAAAAAACTGTGAATATGCATGTGCGCATCGTTTTAAAGACATGCAAAATACCTAAGATCATAAATATCCTAAACTAAGACATTACGTTTAAAAGCCATTCTTGAAATATTACATTTTAAATTAATTTAAAATACATACTAAGCATTACACATTGAAGATTCAAGATTGTGCATGAACGCTGATTGCACATGGATGCCGACATCAGTGTTACAAGGACAAAATAGATGAATCAATATTTCAAGGTCAGACTTGGGAGGTTTCACATAGCCTTTTATAACACTGTGTCTTTATTACATCAACGCTGTATCAACATTATATCAACAGTCACTCACTCGCTATTATTACTATTTAAGCCGCTTACCCTAATTAGCATCACGGGGGGTGCTGCAGCCTAGCCCAGCATTCATTGGGCGAAAGGCAGGGAAACGCCCCGGTCACCATGGCAGGGCAGACACACAGACAAACAGTCCAATTCTGGAGAAACCAGAGCTCCCAGAGGAAACCCATGCACAGGGAGAACATGCAAACTCCACACAGAAAGGACCCTGGCTACCTGCCTGGGATTTGAACCTGGGACCTTGCTTCTTGCTGTGAGGCGACAGCACTACCCACTGTGGCACCATGCACCCCATCAATGTTCAATGTGTCAAAACCAACAGCCTACACAGAGAGAGAGAGAGAGAGAGAGAGAGAGATTTTAGGCAGCTGACCTTTTATGTGTGTATGCGCCTGTATCACTTGGACTGGAGTCGCACTTAAATCGCCCACACAGTGACTTGGACTCATCCCCAAAAGACTTGATACTCGACTCAATATTTGGGACTCATGAACAATCTTTATTTTATGTATATATGTATGTATGTATGTATGTATTTATTTATTTATTTTAGCGCGTCAACATTAAGGACATGTCTGACAAGCTGGATGTCATTCCCCCCCTTGTCATCATGCATAACCTTACTCATGCACGCGGCCACAGATGACTGTAAGCTGCAGCAACAACACTTTGGCTATAATGCCTTCTCACAAGGCCCAAACAAAAGAATGGCTAAACACAAGGTGTGTGATATCAATAAAGGATGCTGGACTGACCACATCAAATTTTATCAGGCACCTCTAAACGTACCTGGATAGGTCAGTCAGTCACTCAGTAATGTGAAAGACAAGTTAACATTAGCGCCTATGGGTAGTTAGCAAACATGTTAGCTCAGCATCACCTATCTAACATTAGCTTGTTACTAGTTTTTTAGCTAAGGGAAGTTAACTTGATTAGATTGGCCTTCGCTGAATATTTTGAAAAGATGAGTGAGTGTTTGCTTGCTTGCCACATTTGTTCACATAGAGTGCTGGCTTTGCCATGACCATAACAATTATCAAGTAACTTAATCAACACAGTTGAACAATACCATCTATCCTGCATGTGCATAACAAAAAAATAAAAATTTTGCAAAATACAGTTATTAACTCTTTAAAGGATTTTTTTCCCCCTGTTTAAAATTATCATATATGCAATAACTAATAAATGCTGATACTGTATGCTAATAGATGAAGGAGTGATGATAACACACTGCATGCTTTGAATTCCTAAGATACAGCAATGCTGTGTTCTAAGCGGACCGGAGCAGCAATCATAGCAACAATCTAAGCCACACTGATCTCTTTGTGACTGCAGACCAAAGCACTGAATAAGCACTATTAAACCACTCTTACAAATGTAGGTGGACTTTTCAGTGACGAATTCATTCATTCAGCCCAATGAATTCTGTATTGGCTCGAGTATCTCAATGCCCTACTTTTCTACAGGAGAGAAGGGGAAAACTGTACACAATTTAACACTTGACAGCTCATGTAACCATGTAGTATATTTACTTATTTGTTGATCCATTTAATTTCATTTCTTGTAATTTCAATCCACTGTTCAAATGTGATAAAATGTGAGAAAGTCAGTCAAATTTTTGTCTCTTCACTTTTCAGATTAGCAGAGAGCTGATAGTGTCATTACATTGTTCGTTGAGCACTTACTGGTGGTTGGAAGAATAATGAAGTCCTTTCAGGTACTGTATTGGTTCTATAGTAGAGATAACTATAGATCTCTGAAGACAGACCATTTGCATCTGTTGCAGAGTATTCCAGAATTGCACCTTAGACAATTTATCTGTTAATCTAAGAGTATGGTCATTCACCAATTTTCAGACACAATCAGTATTAATGGAAGTTCAAACACTGCTATTTGGTATATCTATATACAATGTATGCACTTCTCTGGTCAAAGTTTATATTCAGTGTGCACTTCTCCCCAAAGTGTCCAGGTCAGATGACTTCCATTATTTACACATGGACAGGAACCAGATGTCAACAACCTGGAGCTTGCATCTAAGATACACATTTCCCAAGTATACAGTTGGAGGAAGAGAGAGGAAAGCACTTCTGGGGAAAAAATATATTAATGACTCATTATGTAAGGTATGATAAATATACAAGCTAGCCAGCTTGTACAAAGTCCTGGTTCAAAAGATTAATACAGGCTACGTTTTGGTTATTAGCAGAAATTCAATTTTAATTTTGACTATCACAGTAGTCTGAATGTTTGTGGGTGCATATTTGCACACAGTTTTCTGAACTAACTGAACCAAAGGGCAGGTTTCCTCTGACAGATCAACTAAATGCCTAAATGCTACATAGCAAACCGGACAGCAAGCTTAGATTCTAACAAACAGTCCAAGAGTTTGTTAGAAATGTTCAATACCTGGCAAATTAAGTTGTTTAACAAAGTCAGGCTCATATTAATTTATTTTCATCTAAGAGCAGTATTGTTCATGACATGTTTACCTTCCTGGCAAAGAGTCAGAATGTATGTAAAAAAGAGGGAGGGGGGATAATGACTTCAGTCATATCACACAGTAATAACCTATTTTTGTCCAATTAATTATTTGATTTAAAAAAAAAAAAAAACATATTTAATAATCAGTTTAGTACACTTCACTACTTGGACCAACAACTGAATGGCGAGAGGTCTTAATCGCATTTGTGGCAGATGACGGCAGATTGTTTGTGAATACACACAAAGGGGTTTTACACTGGAACATTCAGATATGATGGCCGTGGATGCGCTGGGGAAATCACTGGAGACTAGGCATATAAACACTTCTCGTTTTCTGCAAGTGGTTGCTGGGGTAATAGCAATGACCGTAAAGCACGGTTGGGAAAAATAAACTAAGCAATAGCAATGTATCATCACTGATTTCTGTAAGAGGTTTCCACTGAGGAGTAGCTCAATTGTAAGGTGACAAGGAAATTTTCCAGCACCACTTAAATCATTTCCTAAAACAATACACATTCACATTCTAGTCACAGAAAATGGAAAATGTTCTTATTACCTTGGTAACATCCTGTGCTACTTACTTGCTGCAGCTCTTCAGTACTGAGAGGAACATTATGAGTTGGTCCGTTTAATAAACCCCCCCCCCCCCCCTTTCTTTTAAGCATTGAGGCATCCGTTTGCAAGCTTTCTAGCTTTGGCTGTGAAGTGTAAGGGAGAAAAAGATCTCTCTTCTATCACAAAAAAACCAATGTGAAAATAAATAAAGAAATAAACTAACTAGCTAAAATTAATAAAACCTTTTCTTTCACAGATGATATGTACTGTACTCTCCAATCATCCAATTATTTCTTACCCAGATACAGGGATTAGTCATAGATGTTACATTTTGCTAATTTCAAGCTAATTTATGTTATTCCCTATTGAAATACTTGAATTGAACTTCCCCTGAATACATCTGGTTACCAAAATGTGGTGATTATTCTCATGAATGTGAGAATCTCACCAGCACATTTTAATCTAGGTGGAGAAAGAACATATGCCCAAAATAAACATTTAAAATAAACCAATTTGTTATAAAGAGGAGCCATTGAAAACAGTCAGAATGCTCAATTTGACTAAACTGATGAGCAACGTGAAAAACACATTGCAAAACATTATGTGTCATTTACAATAATTTTTCATTAATGAAATACTGGCTGGAGATCACAACATGGAGGGGAACAGATGTACTAGAAATAGATTAGAGAAATTTTTAGCTCAGAGCTGAAAAGAAAGAATTTGAGCACATTTCACCTCTGATGCCCTGTCATCCCTGTCAAATTTTTGACCAGCATTGTACAGGTGAGGCCTTTGATACTGGAATAAGGAGTGGTTTGTCATCTGCAGAGAAAAAGATACAGTTTTATACCATGTCTGACAAGTACTCTCTGATGTTTTACAGACTGATCAAACTACACAGAGGAGTTTCCCATTTTTCCCCCATAAGAATAGTACATATCATTAATAATTAAATTAAAGTGGTCATGCTGTCACCATGTATTTGTGGATTCCAATCCATCTTGGAGACAAAGTGTTAGATTTTGTTTGCATCAAATGATTAATAATCATTTCCTTAACCTGTCACAGCATCATGGCTGCACTACTAGATTCTATCCACTGTACAGTTATGACTGTGAAAGAATACTTTCTCTAATGCACAAGACCTTAAAAAAAAAAAAAAAAAAAAAAAAAAAATATATATATATATATATATATATATATATATATATATATATATATATATATATATATATATATATATATATATATATATATGTGTGTGTGTGTGTGTGTGTGTGTGTGTGTGTGTGTGTGTGTGACAGAATAGATTAAGTTGACTAGTCAGTACTAATCCTTTGTATTGACTGACCATGATGTCTAGATTTCACTCAGTATGTGATGTTTATGTTACATTTAACCATTGGACAGATGTTTTTTTTTTTGTCCAAAGTGACATGAAAAAATGCACAGTGAATAGGCTTGATGTTGTTTAAAGTGATATTATAGGGATCCTACTAGAGACTAATTAATTTTGAAGTATGGTTTTAAATCTCCTTTTACTGCAGTCCCCTCAGAGTAAGTACAGCAGTTATATGGAGTATCAAACAGTTTAGAAAATATAAGATTTTAAAGTTTAAACTTGTGCATAAATGATGGATGAGTGCCTGTAAATGGAAACAGATCATATATGAAACATAAGCGTCCTTGGATGTAAAGACTACCTTGTGTGGTTGCCCTCAGAGCCTCTTGAACAACAGTCTTTTCAATGCCTCGCAAGCGTATTGTTGCAGAAAGAGATGTTCAGTAGATACAAATACAAACCATTTCAAAGTGTTCCAGGAAGAATGAAAACAGACAAAACAATCCCATCATTGCTGCCAATTACCATGAGTTTCAAAGCAAAACTGTTTGCATATGCAGCAGCAGCAGCAAAAAAAAAAAAAAAAAAAAAAAAAATCACCTTGAAGAACCTCATCTAGAAATATAGCAGATATAAGTGGTGTTTGGGGGAATTTATGGTATAAAAACTTTTCACAAATATATCAAGTCATGAAGGTCATGAAACTGTTTGCAAATGAAGAGAAAAGGGGGACATACACAAAAACAAACAAGAACATATTTGTGGTGATTACATTGGACAGCTGAATAAAGGAACACAACCTATCCAGTACAAGTCATTGATTTAAGCTGTAAGCATTAAGAATGCATATATCCCAGTTCTCTTGTCCTTCATCTTCAAGACACACACTCACACACACACACACACACACACACACACACACATATATATATATTATATATATATATAGAGAGAGAGAGAGAGAGAGAGAGAGAGAGAGAGAACCTTTGGCAACACATTAGCTAATTGGCCATCTCCTAAGAACAGAGAAGCACACCTTTTTCATGAAAGTTGATGTTCAGCAATAAATCAGACTCACAAGTATGAACACAGAGCCCCAACCGTATTTGTTTAGTGTAATTAGTGACAGTATTAACAGCTCCATAAACGGAAGGCTGAGAAAGAAAGACGGAAAATTGACTATACATTAACAGACAGATATGACACAAATGAATCAGCTCTTACAGTCTCACACAACAATGAATAGATTATGTAACAACAAGTTGCATAATGCCATATTACTACTACTACCACTTCTACTACCACTACTACTACTAATAATAATGATAATAAGGCAGTTTACACATGGTTATATAAGTAGGGCTATGCTCTGCTTATTAGACTCAATGTATCAGTTCGAGCCACCTACTTCCATAATGGCTACTTGGACATTCCTAGCACATTCTAATGATGGAACCACCCTTCCAGAAAATTGTTTTTTTAGTTATAAAGAGTGGAGTGAACATGCTTTATAATGTTTTGAAAAAATGCTGCAACGGACGGGCCGGGAGAATGGCACAGAGGCAGGAGTGACAAAATCTAAGGGTTTAATGACAGCAGGTAGGAGCTGAATGCAAAAAAAAAATGCCAACTAACAAAATAAAAAGCAAAGAGAAAAGAAAGAAAACGAATACAAAGTAATACTTAAATGTTTCAGTGAAGACAAATGAGCTAAATATGCTCTTGTCTTTAACTTTATTGTAGAGGTCAAAATAACAGCAGCATAACAAAATATACATATACTTGTATACACAGACACACACAGACACACACGCACAAACACTGGAGAGGTTTTTTTGTTTGCCTGTTTTTTTCGTATTTCATAAAGTCCTGGCATAAAGGTAAAGTTCACTCTTGTTACATATAGATTAATAATGACTCACTTGTAACTGTGCTCCTTACCACTGAGATTCATTTCTTTTTTTTGAGAGGTTGTTTTGGTATTTACCAATTCTATCTTTTTACAATTTCAAATAGAGTAAATATCTTAATGTGCTTCTCCTGTGCAACTAGTTTTTTTCGCTACGGTTTAAGGTATAATAATCAACGATGCTGATAAATTGTGCTTTCTGAATGAATGAGTAAGAATATTTTCTACCAAATGACAGAAATGGTTGTAGCACAGTGGCACAGTTGGCCTTGTGTGGCAACTCAAGTGCATCTTCGAGACATGAGATGGAGAGAGAGGAAAACTCAAGTTGAAGAAAGGGCTTGAGTTCAGAGCTTTACCAGGAATCCGCAGTGGGAATAC
This sequence comes from Chanos chanos, assembly GCF_902362185.1. Taxonomy (NCBI): domain Eukaryota; kingdom Metazoa; phylum Chordata; class Actinopteri; order Gonorynchiformes; family Chanidae; genus Chanos; species Chanos chanos. The sequence goes on from NC_044501.1 coordinate 16,175,696, forward strand.
TGGCAGGTGCCGTAAGGAACTCCTCTTTTTTTTATTTAAGCTCCTCCATGTAGAATAACTTGTAAAGGAATTACTACAGTGGGTGCACAGTCAACACAGCAGTCCAACAGTCATCTCCCATGGTCCTGAGAGGATCCCTTTCTTATCTGAGCTGATATGCTCAGTCTGCAGTCTGCACCCGTTGCTTGCTAACCCATAGGGGAAAAGGGTAGGTCTGTCCATAGGTCCATTACGTAACATATTGACATCAACCAGTGTTCATTGCAAGGTAAATCTCATCAGTTTTGAATGTCAATGATGTTGTAGATTTTCTTTTTTTTTTTTTTTTGGACAACTATACCAGAAAGGGAACAACAGTGTATGAAAGGAAGGAAATCTAAATGATGACTTTTGGATCAGTGCATTACACAATAAAAACCCTAAACAGATGGACACCAACAAGTAGCAGCTGTGGACGCAGTGGAGTGAGGAGGGATTAGCCATAGAAAAAACCAAATAAAACTCAAATGAGCTGTGTCAGTTTGAGGAGCCACAAACTCATCACGTTGTCAGTTGAGACAGTTGACCTGTTGCTGGCAATAGCTGCAGGTGGCAGGTGGAAAGACAAGTGACTGATGATCTAGAATATGATTAATTATGGAGTCCACCAAGGGTAAGACAAGGTGATTCTACCTTTATTTAATGGTTGCCATTCTCAAGAGTGAACTAGCCAGCTGGATATTGTATACCGTGATGAGATAAAAGTTATTATGATGATTGTAATGGTTTTAATGAGCAGTGCTCAATGTATTGAAAAAACAGTGTGCCAATGTGCAAATGTAAATCTGGAAAACAAACAAAATGCAAGAACAACAACAACAACAACAAAACCCCTGCAAGTGAACAGCTCATCTGTGATTGTAGCATACATCGCAATGCCAAGTAGGCTAACTACATTTAGAAGTTCACCTGACGACAGCTAAAAGTACTAGTGATGAGGATAGAATACAATTTATTCATGGACTTCATAACTACCTAATTTAAAGTATTTACTCCGTGCATTTAAATGATATGTATCATTACACTAAGACATACTCATCTTAACTGGTTTCTCACCCATGAGACAAACAGAGAAAAAAAAAAAAAAAAACACGAAGCTGATAACCTTCGACTGTAAATTGAACCGAGATACTAAAAAAGGAACAATAAGGAAACCCAGTTGTTTCTTTACACATTCATAATCCACAGCTCTACTGCCACACTGGTTTCAGGAAATTAATCATCTTTTTGTAAATTCATCTGGCTGATTGATGACCTGATCATTTTATATGAATGACTGGACACAGTTTCTGTTGATACAGTTGTTTGGCAGTAGGGCAGAACAAACTCCATGGCATAATCTGCAGCTAAGCATACAGATAGAAAACATCTGTTTTATTAAGATAGGGTTTAAATCTCAGTAAAGAGTAAACAATACTCAATATCTATGAGACCTTTTTTTTGGTCTCAGTGAATTACATTGCTTAAATTAAAATCCCTCTCATCACAAACTACTATTCTAGTATCTCCCCCTTGAGAGCACCTCACCTACATAGCAAAAGCTTACATAATGAGCTCTGACAAAACTCATGCATGCCAAACAAACTACGTGTTTCATCTACCTTTCTCTGCATTACTCTGTGCAGGCCAGTCCAAGCAGAAGGAGAGCATCTTCTCTTCTCTTCTCTTCTCTTCTCTTCTCTTCTCTTCTCTTCTCTTCTCTTCTCTTCTCTTCTTACATTAAATCATTTCTGCTAACACAGATACAGAAAGGTGATGAGCAGGAAGATAATGGAAAATGCAGACTTGCAAAACCGAGCACTCTTTTGTTTTATCAGTGAGGCATATGAAACAGCAGCTTTGATCATGAGTCCAGGACTGCATCATGGGTGTCCAGTTTTCAGATCTTTCCAGCTCTGTGTGGAGAACCAGTCAAGCTGCCAAAGGGACAGAGAATAAACCGTCAAAAATGAAAGGTGGTCTCTGAGTGCCTCAGCACAGGTATCCTCAAACTCAAGCTGAGAGGCTCAAAAGTTGTGTGGAACTAGCACTCAAGATTTGTGTCAGTGAGAGAGAGAGAGAGAGAGAGAGAGAGAGAGAGAGAGAGAGAGAGAGAGAGAGAGAGGAGCTAAGCTACAAAGATTTTGAAAACCATACCAATAAATATTAGCTGCCACTTTCCGGTGGTAATGGTGGTGAGAGGCAGCACACATCTTTCATGAACATCAGATAGATTTTCTTTTTTCCCCTGCTGGAGACATCATCACATATAACCCTATTTTTAGACCATTGATTCTCAGCTGAAGTCCTGAGGGCCCCCTGTCCTGCACGTCTTTGTTTTAACTCTTCATTATCACAGTTAAATGAGCTAATCAAGGGACTGATGATTAATTGATCAGTGGGATCAGGTGTGTTAGTCCTGAGCTCAGGAGTTAAAACTGGAGTTAAAACAAAGACAAACAGGACAGGGGGCCCTCAGGACTGAAGTTGAGAATCACTGATTTAGACCAATATGCCCATATTACTGAGAACAGAGGGATCTTAAGTATGTTTTAGAGGTAAAGTAAGTGGTAAGATATGGTATAAATTACTCCTTGAGGTTTCCACCTCATAGTTTTCTCACCTTTTTAACAAAATTTACGTAAGATGGCAATCAGTTACTCTGGAGATGTGGACAAGGTGTATAAAGCCACATATGCAGTTTCTGAAGTTGCCTGACAAAGTTGATTTCAGGTCTAGTACATAAATTCTGACTCCATTTTCAGCTGTCCATGCTTTCAGATACGATTGTACACCTTAGCCCTTGTATGATTAGGAGCTGAATGTCTTGAAGAGTAAGGCTTATGAACGACATTAATGATGGATGAGCTAATGATTAAATTTCATCAGTGATTGACTCGACTGTCAAGGATGTTTAATTATCAGGTCTGATTGCAGCTCTTAGAAAAGTTCCTTAAGGTGACTCAACCCAGTCCACTGCACAAGGCTCTGGCACCAACAACCCAAACATTTCTTCATACAGGAAGCATGACCATTCTGCATAAATACTCTGACAACTCTTTGTTACTACAACACATAGTTGGTGCAAATGTGAGATCCCCTCAGAGCCGCAGGGTTTTTTTTTTTTTTGGTAATTCCAGTGTTAATGAAGCCCAATTAGCACCTTATTTCCTGTCCTTTACTAGTGTGGCCCCTGAGATTACACTGCTTAGCAAAATATCTTATTGCCATCATTGCTCATTCTTTATCCATTATTTCAACTCCAGTAAGTGTCCCACATCACTTGGAAAAAAAAAAAAGGCAGTGTTGCCTTCTTTTCATAAAAAGGCAATCCCAGTGTAACTTGCATCCTGTTTACTTTTTTGTTTTGATGGTTTCTTTTTCCATCTACCACAATAGTAATATGCAGCTTTCAAAATGACTCACTGACAGGCATTGTGTGGTCCCAAGTCTATATACCATGTCTACGTGATATTCTCATTGGCAAATGACAGTTGAAAGCACCTGCCACATCAGTTTCTGTATCGTCTGCATGTGCATCTCATTTGTATTTGATGTGAGAACATACAACCTGAGCTCCAAGACGTGAGTGCTATTTCCCAATAGATATGTCCCATCATTGCACTCATTCTGATTGGCAGGAGGGTCATCGAAACAATTGCCACATGCATGAATAACAGTGTCAGGCATGCAAAACCATTATAACTGTCACATTGTAGAGAAATACATTCAAGGATAAAAAGCTCTTGATAAATATGTTCGTGAACAGTTTGGTACAATAACCATGTCCGTCAACATCAAATGTTGGAGCAGTGAACATTATTAGAGACTCATACCAGTATACCGCTCAAGATTAAATAGTGGTACTAAAATTGGGACATACATAAGCTGAAGTTGATGTGGACAATAAGATGATCTTGACTTCTAATAGTTTGGATAGCTTTATTCGACTTATAATATAAAAACACAATTCAGTAGGTACAACTTTAGAATATGATTATGCATATCTGTCTTTAGTCTTCAAAATAAGGATTTTGTGCAGAGAATATATTGATGTTAACCTTGATATTAAACACTTGCCTTTACACTTATTAGCATTTGAGATGGCTGATACTGGTTGCTGACCGCTGTTTTATCGAGACCTACTGCAGTATCTCTCTTTTTTTCTTTTTTTTTCTTTTTTTTTTTTTTTTTACATAAAACTCGTTCAAGCAAGATGTTTAGAAAGCAATTTGATCCACAGTGAAAAGGGTATTTTGACAGTAGTGGAGCGCATCCTACATCTGTGCTTTGCCATCCTGGGTCTTACAGCTGTGCCATGCTTACCAGCTGCGGCCATGGACCCAAGGGAATACAATTGGCCATGCTCAGGAATAATGGGGAATGGAGCGAAAAAATGAAAATGAACAAAAAATTCTGGGGATGGTCTTTCTGTTCGAAAATAGATACCCTTCAAGGTTTTTTTTTTTTTTTGACTAGCTAAACCTACACTGGAAAAGATAGTGTTCCTTTTTTTTTTCCTTTAATCTTGTTCTTCTTTCTTTTTCTTTTCTACTTTGTGATGAGGTTTAATCTGACTTGTCAGCTTTCTGTCTCATGGAGGGGGCTCTTCTGGTCATGATTTGCTGTCTGTGCACTATGTTCAATGCTCAAGCTCTTAGGTGAAACAATCCCGTTGATGTTACTCAAGTTTCAGAAATACTGCTTGTTTCAGGCCAAAAAGTAAAAACAAGTAAACATTTGTCTATGGCTTATGGCTCCACATCATTCTGTGTCCCTAACAAAGTAGAAAGTTGTGCTTGTATTGAAAATACCAAAAACAAATGTTCTTTACTTCTCTTTTGGTTGCCCTCCCAAAAATATATTCTTAGTGATTTTTTGGTGGATGCTTTGTTAGTGAGATGTTTGGCCCTACAATAACTGCTAGATAGATAGAGCCCATGAAAACAGTCTGAGAATGTTAAAAGACAAAATGTTAGTAAAGCTTAAACAAATGAACTTGACAAAAATGTATGTTGCAAATAGTAATGGCACACTTATTACTGTAATGTGTTAACAGGCAGTCTCTGCTATTCACATGGGAAAAAAAATAAACTCTTCCATTATTAGCACATGAAGATATAGGACTTATAGTTGCTGGTGACGTTTTAAGCTCAGGTTGTAAAATATGCTAAAACAACCAATGTATCATCTCCCACACATCTGTAAGGGAACAGTTGCTGCTTTTGCTACCAAATATAAAGGACAGTACTATACAATAGTGCCATTAATTGTATATGTGTTAAAAGAGTGCTCGATTTTCACACTTTTGAATCAATTATGAACTGATTAAAAATGTTTTGAACTAATGCGTTTGTTTCAAATGTAGTGTATTAGGACAGATGCTCAAGCAAGTAAATGCAAAGTGTGTGTGTGTGTGTGTGTGTGTGTGGGGGGGGGGGGGGGGGGGGGGGGGGGGGGGGGGGGGGGGGGGTTGCTCCATGGTGCTCCTGATCACTTTTCAGCTATGTAATTATTAATTATTAAGAAAGAAGTTTTTAAAAAAAAAGGAAGGGGATGGGGGATGGGGGATGGTTGGCATGAAAGATTGATATCTTCATGTAAAGCTCAAATGGACACATATCTTCAAATATTACAAGGACAATCACATGTGAATATTTAAGTTATTGTTACCTGAGTGAGTCTGTGTTGTACTGTGAAGGAAAAACTGTTACAGGGAATAAGCTACTGTCTTCTCTCCTCACATGGCCATGTTGCTGACCTCAGTCACTTTGCTCTTCATGCTTCCTTGACCCTACTGATGGCAGAAGCAGTGACAAGCAGTGGACACCTAGTGGGCACGTAGCACAATAAACATATGGCTGCCAAAATAAAGAAAAGCCTACGGGAATTGCTGTTGTTATTGTTAGGAGATATTTTGAACCCTCAACACCTTGCATCACTGGTCAGTGACAACAAATATGAAAAGTAGCAAAGGAACAGTACAAGGTGACCGTATGTTTTTCTCTCCCCCCCCCCCCCCTCCTTTTTACTCCTGTTTCCTTGAAGAAGACACTACTCAAAGTCGCCAATTATTTTTCCATTCTGTGTCCCCTCTTTACGAAGAACAGTTCTTTATCAAAGCAACAAAGAAAGTTGCTACAATGTTCACTTTCACTGCAATCTCTGAAATATTTCCCTTCTGATCTAGAAATTGAGATTTTTTTGTTTTTTCCTCTCAACATAGGCCCAAGCTCTGCTGTGAGCTTTGGCCTGTGTTGAGAACTGAAAAATGCAAAAAGGTTAAAAAATAAATAAATAAATAAATAAAAAGGATTTTCGAAAAGTGAAAAATGACATTACGTTTTGTGGATGAATATTATGTAATACTTTATCAGTGTAATGCCCCATATATATTTACACTTCACCCGCTCAGTGAGCACTTTCTCATTTTACACAAAAAACGTAAATAAATAAAAATCAAAATTCCACTATGTGGAGTGCTGCAAAGTAACTGTATTTCCTCCTGATCTGTTTCTAAACACCAATTCAAAATCGCCATTACCTCTCAAAATTGCCAATACCACTCTTTAGAAAAAAAAAAAAATTACTGATAATTATTGCCCGATGGCAAACACCTTTTGTGTAATGGGCCAGCAAAGCTTCTCCTGTAGAACATGAGCATTAAACGTGTTTGTTATCCAGTCATCAGCTGCAACAAAGCAGTCTTTGTCTAAGTGCTGTGTGGCCTTCAGCCACAGCTGTTTGAGAAATGAACAATGGCTTGCCTGGGCACAAAGCAACAGAACATGACAGGACAGTATAGGAGGGGTTTTTGCTACTGCATTTAATAATGTAAAGTGATTTGGTTCTACAGGCATCAGAAAGATCTATCTATCTATCTATCTATCTATCTATCTATCTATCTATCTATCTATCTATTACCGCTTATCATAAAAAGAGCCATCAATGTAATTCTGTTGATCAATTTGAAACAATGAATTAGCTTCTTATGCTAATACTAGTCAGAGCAAGTCCAGTCAGAGCTGGGCTTTTATGGAAACATTCTAGAAAACATGCTTGACAATTAACAGTAGTTATTACAGTCTACTCAGACACTGTAATGTCCTGGAGTAAGAGGGTTCCATCAAACACATATGTCATAAGGAATTAATGGCAGGAACACGCTAAAGGCTGCCCTTTAAGCTCACACTGTGCTACATACCCAGTGAACAATTAAAAAAAAAAAAAATTAAAAAAAAGAAAATAATAATAATAATAATAATAATAATAATAATAATAATAATAATAATAATAATAATGATAATAAGGATGTAACAACTCTGAGCCACCTATTTTATAACAGCATTGCAGTTGAGAGAATTGTCAAATACTTTCCAAAGAATTAATTAAAAACAAGCAATCGAGGAAGCGCGCACACACGCACACACACACACACACACACACACACACACACACACATACCTTAAAGAGCTGAAAAGAAGAAAATCTGTATTTCATAGTGCCATCATCTTGAATCCCATTGGACTGGAAAAATATGCAGACAAAGAATTTGTCCAATCAGCAGGCATAGCCAGGATGCTATCAGTCCAGCACATGCATCAGAAACTGAGCTGTCAGGATCAATCTCTATATTTGTCAGCCTTCAGCATTGCTCTATTTATACTGTGACCTAATTAGCCTGACTCCCACTCGCCAGCAAAACCCGCAGCCCACAAAAAGCAATGCTTCTTTAAACTTTCCTGACAACGCAACTATTTTAAAAGAGGACTTGTTTATCTGTGAGAGGAATGGTGTTACAGCAAGAGTTTTAACAACATTTGAAACTCAACGTATTTTTAAGTCAATGACATTTATTCGACTTCAAATCAGACAAAGGTCTCAGAGAAGTGAATCAAATCTTTAGAAAATATGGACTGGCATGAAGCATACCAAAATAGATCTTTGACTAAAATTTTAGATGCCATTTTGAAGGTTTATGAAGTCATGTGTTAACATGAAAAACAACATAAAATCATCCTTTCTATCTATCTGTATTTTCTACAAACAAAATGTTTTTTAATCTTCCTGCTTCTACCACCAAAATTATTTTTGGTGCCTTCATCTAACACTGCATTAATAATTCATAGAACCCTGCTGAAAGCTGCATAAATCAGTTTCTTGGCGACAGAAAATCAGGGTAATTACATAAGAAGTGTGACTACCAAAAAACAACAGATGGGTCATTTTCCATTTGAGGGAGACAGGGTAATTTCTCCCCAGTGATCCCTGTTCAAAAACAGACGAACATGATTTGTAAAAAATAGCCATTATTAATAACAGGAATCACTTGATTAATGTCAGAAATAATCCAATGTGCTCATTCTGAAGATTGGTTCATCCTGTTATTGAATCACTTCATAGGAAGATACTTAGTTGTTGGAAAAGAAAAGCTTGAGAAAAGAATGAATGTCAGCCATTGTTCTGAGGACAAAGCCCTGCCAACAGTTTTAGAGTGAGAATATCACTTCCCTTCTGTTGGTGTACATGTTGGATTGTTAAAATAGATATGATATGAGTCATAGGACCCCCCCCCCCCCCCCCCCCCCCCCCCCCGCCCCCAAACACACACACACACACACACACACACACACACTCCAACACATTCATCTGCTGAAAACAGGTAGTTATGTCCAATTTGCTGCATTACAGGAAAGTGAAAGCTTCCCGCCTTTTGTTGATTTTGATTTTTTTTTTTTTTTTTTTTTTAATAAAAAAGGCTGGAATACTTTGATGTATTACCACCTTTAGAGAAGACAGACTTGAAGTCAAGGGCCTGATTGATTGTAAGCATGAGGGGAGGAGGAGGATATTTCAAATTCCAACACTGGAAGAACTTTTTTTTTTTCTTTGGAAATATTACTAACTGCAGACATTTCCAGGTCCTTTCGAAGGGTACTCTTAAGAATCCTTCTTGCGATTCAGACGTGGCTATTTTTTTTTTTTTTCCTTCGTCTTTTTGTAAACTCAAGTCAACGTACATGTAAGTAAAATTATGCTTATTAGAAACTTTTCTCACCTTATTAAGACAGACTTTATGCAAATAGTCTTACACACTCGGGCATAAAGCTGTATTTTAACAATTTCATGTCCAATGGAAGTGTATATGAATGTAGCCTTTGAAACATGTTCTCAAGAAGATATAGCACTGTACAAGCACTGGATACCACTTTAATGGAATGTAAAACAATGTAAATAAGTTTTTTATTGAAAGTCAAGAAGTCATAGAAGCAGTATGTGAATGAATTAGTGAGTGAGTGAGTGAGTGAGTGTGAAGGAGAGAACATCATTTTCTATTAAAAGCAACATGCTGCTAATGATCTCTTTCAATGCCACCACAAAACTCCTGGGACACTCTTTCATATGCAAAATTTCAAAATATCCCACCAACAGCAAATTTCAAGAGTAAACCGAATAAGATAAATACATGTAGAAACTACGAGAAAACATGTTTAACTACTGCCACACAATGTAAGTTCTAAATCAGTAAAAGAAAAGAACACGGCCAAGAGCAGCTTCTGTGATATATAAAGTCCCTGTCCTTTGGCGGAACAGGGAGGAGAAGCAGTTGGTGGTCCTCCAGATTAGCAGACAGGGCTAATGACAGGGTGCTGAGCTGGGGCTTTGGTGGCAGATGGCCAGTGGAGGCAAAGGGTGTAAATTAATGGGAGGAGAATGAGATTGAAGTGGGAACAGTGACTTTTGACATCCCTTTCTTCTTTTTTTATCTTTCATTGAACAAAGTGTAACATTATTAAAAATTAGAAGAGTGTTTAGATTGCAAAGAGTGTTATTCATGAGCTGGCGTATTCTTTTGCTGTTTTCTAATTGTATTCAAAGTAATGTACAAATATTGTGTAACTACTAACATAGCTGTCATTTACGCTGGGGACGCGTCCCCACCACTCTTTTGTCATGGCCCATTTCGTCCCCACCACTTTTTGAAAGACTTTAGTTAGTTGAACTTAATGATGAATAAAGTTACGTTGGTACATATCATGTCATTAACATGCTTACTGATCGGCATAAGCACAAGCAGCTTTCAAAAGCAACCCATAAAGGGGCGCTGTTTACGTCTATCGGCAGGAAAAAAGGTCTGAACATGTCGAACCCGTCGCTGTCCCCAGGACTTTTCAGAACAAACTAACACACATGACTACTAAACAGACTGTCTACTGAACACATACTGCAATTAGATCTTTTTTTTTTTTTTTTTTTATATAGATAAGATCAGGGTCTGTGACAAGAGTGATTACTTAGTCTATTAAGTGGTTCTGTTACTCTCTAGAACATGAGGTTTTACATTGGAATATGACGCTTTATGTCATGTAAATAATATCCAAAATAACACTCATTGCAGACTGAGCCCGGTAATAAAACTTCCAGGATGACGCTATTTGACACATGTTCCTTGTTTGTCTAACTGACATAGCTACTGCTGGAGAGTAAATCTCACAGGCTTGTATCTGGTTACTCTCAGCGACAACTCTGGCTAACATTCCATTACAATGGGGGTGCAGTTTCTCCCTCTCTGTGTTAAATAGCGCTGTAGCAGGTCTGAGGAGAACAGAGGGAATCACTGATCACAGACATGAGAGCAGGTGCGTGAGATCTTATGGCATCTCTGGGTGTCGCTCGGTGGGGGGCAGCCGTTGTATCACAGCCATCAGATGGAGGCCCCAGTTCTATGATTCATCGGATGTGTGATGAGAATCTTGTATTCTCTTCTAAACAAAAGTTCACCCATTGTCACCCTGCTGGGTGACACCGTGTGCTGGGTTGCACTACAAGCCATATCCTGACTACACAAGTGATAGGACTCAGCTCAGTCTCATCTGTGTGTTTCACAATGGGGAGGAGGGGGGGGGGGGGGGGGGGGGGGGGGGGGGGTAGCCAAATAAATACAGAAGAATTCCAAATGATTTTTTTTTTAATTAATACCCCCAATCCAAAATCAACCCCCCCCCCCCCCCAATCCAAAACTCAACTTCTATTTTTGACCATTTATTTGGGGTCAAATGGTAGTATCAAATGTGTGTATGTATGTATGTGTGTATGAAATGTGTCTAGTTGGTGGAAGATGTGGCTTAGAGGATATGGATTGCTCTTTAAAGATAAAGAGTGGACAACAAATTCAGACAAAGAATCTTACAAAAGCAGAGTCAACAATATTTGTTTTTATGTTTTCTATAATTAACTATTGATTTGAGAATCTCTGAATGAAAGCCAGTATTATTTCTCTTTGTGGAGAGTCTGGGTTTTGGTTGCTTCTGTGTTCCAACACAGTTTTCAAAGGTTCCAAAGATTGGTATTATGTGAAATAGACAGATATGTTGAAGGAAATCCTGATGCAAAAGGTCACATCAGAGTTTGTAGAGCCAGTTGCAAAATTTAAAAGATATAAATGAAAAAAAAAAGAAATGCATTGTGATACACCAACTCTCCATCTTGGGACTGCTACACACTCTTTTTTCATTCATATATAAATGGTCGTATTTAAGAATGAAGTAATAACATTATCACAGAAAGAACATTTCAGTGTAAGACAGAGAATAAAAGATTGAACATGTATTTCTCTACCTCTTTTTTACCCGCTCATGCAAATGATAAATTATATTATGTTATGTTATATTGTATTATATTATGTTATGTTATATTATATTATAAGGACCTCGTATCCTGCATCACCCTGTCGGGGTTTATTTCGCGATAATGACCGTCTTGCTGTACATTATCCATAACGTATATTATATTATATTATATTATATTATATTATATTATATTGTATTATATTATTTGTTGAATACTCAATTCCGCTTGCTCAATTACAGCATTCTACAGTCTGCTATTTTTGTATAGGAGACTGCTGCTATGTATAACAGACCATTGCTATGGAACAGGGTGATGCAGGACCCCCCCCCCCCGCTTTGCGTCAAGGAGCATTGCAGAGTAATTGAATAGTTTTATAGACTTCTAAATTTATATTTTCTGTTTCCTATTTAATTTGATTTATTTTCTAAATATGCTCCTTCAGCTTTAAGTGAAGACATTAATGCTGCAAGGGGATATGGATGCTGCCACACTTTGCTGACTATCTGTTGCATTAATTAGACTGAAAATTTTGACCATCAGCGTTCAGCACTGCAGTTTCCAAGAAATGCAGTTCACTTCTGTAGAGTTACTTTTTTCCTACTTATTCATACCATAAATGTTTATTAATACACCGTTGATGTGTTTGCCTCAGACCACAGCTGCCTTCAGAGGACATGTTTCTTTCAAGTTCAGTTTTCTTTTTACATAAATTCACTTGTGACATTCAGTTTTTCATCCATGATTTGTGATATACATACACACACACACACACACACACACACACACACACACACACACACACATATATATATATATATATGAAAACAATAGCACCACTGCCAAAGGGGTCTTGTTTTCTGCATTGTATACATTCTACAATTCTACATTGGCTTGATGAGCTCAATAAAGCAACAACTCAGAGATTGTGCTGAAATAGCCTATTAACTCATCTGTTTAACTGGACCAACTACATAAAACAGCCAAGCTAGCTCAGTCAGTAGAAATTGAGACTCTTAATCTCTGGGTTGTGGGTTTGAGCCCCCCTGTTGGGCCATCTGGTTTAATTCATTTCATTGTTATTGTAGAGTCATGCATGTGACAAATAAATCTCTTTAATCTTGAAACAGTAAAATTGAACAGCTCTAACAGGGCCTGGCATATCCGAGCTTTATTATTTAAAATGTATTTCCCCATTTTTTAATCTCAGCTCACAGATGAACACCAAGACAACAATGATTTCTTTCCCTGCCTACATCGTTAACAACCTTGCCAAAACATAGAGGAACAAAGTATTTCACCTTCTTTATGAAGTGGGAGGTAGTGTGTTTTCTTTAGTTGTTTGGTCAGGTGAGACACCTCTTCATTCAAATCACAGATGAAAAATGTAATTCGGTTGGTCAATTTGGTGGGTCATCACTGGGAGTGGGGGAAAGGGGAGTCACTTTTATATTATGCTCAGTAACAAACAGCACAGACAGACGCTACTGATATAGTCTGAGAGCACAAAAACAACATGAATTTGATTTTTAAGACAGAGAGGAGATTAGGCTAACAACAGAACAGGACATCATGTCCTAAAAGCATCTCAAGCTGAAGACAGTCTGAAAAGTCATTTGAAGAGGCATCATTCATCTGCAAGTTTGTCCTTTAGCATATCAACTTAAGAAGCTCTTGAATATCATCCAAGACTTACAAGGGCCTAATCAGAAAGACTTCTCTTAGAAAGTTATATGCGCCAATAAGAGTTGTAGTAAACTATAGATTTATGTTTTAACTTTTAATTGGAGTTGATTAGCATAGGTATAACTTTGTAAGTTTTGGATATATTGGTAGGAGAGTTCCACGGCCTGTGGAGTGAAGTATTTTTTCAACCTCAACATTGTTCAAGACAAAACTTACCTCTTATCACAGTTTTCTATGGCTGACAATACCACATTTTACCTTCGCTTGTTCTTCCTAACTACCAATTATGTCTAGACAGAGATGAGTGAAAGTATTCTGTCTACATTTTTTCTAAGTAAATGATTACTGAGAAATAAGGTATACAGCATACATTTATCACATGGAACTGTGTTGAAAAAAAAAAAAGTGTAATACTGTAGAAGGAAGAAGAAGAAGAAGAAGAAGAAGAAGAAGAAGAAGAAGAAGAGGATTTTAATTCTTATAAACATTTTTAAGATTGCACTATTGACTCTGAATATACTTTTGGGTTGAACATGTAACGTTAGCCACATGAACTTCAACCCACAGTTCACAGTTCACAGGTTACACTGACACACTGCACTGCACTGGTTAGAAGTGCAACTTGGCAGGAAAATTCAGGTAAGACAGATTGAATACAGAAGTGTAATGTGATGTTTGAAAGTTGCTGTCACGAGTCCCATCCTGTTAAAAAAGGATGCATTGTTAGTTGACAGTCAGTTAATTTACATGACAAAGAAAAAAAAATGTTCTTTAGTCAGCCAGCCTACATGCTTCAGTATGCTAATGATGAAACATCAAAAATCCAAGCTTAAAGACATCCTGCTAATGGAATTTATCATCCCATGACAGCTGTAAAGAATGCTCCACTCATCTTGTATTGCTCCCTGCTCCGATTGGTGAGTTGTTACCACCTCCTGCTTTTAATCAAATTTAGGCAATGTTTAATTTGCAAATTCATCAAAAGCCTTGGGTGTTCTTAATGGGATTTACTCTTTTTTATTTCTGAGATAGAAGTTTTTTTTTTTTTAGTACAATATCAATTATAGACCAAGGGATCAGAATGTAACAACAGGTATGTGGTCAGAAACTCGCTACGCTAGTTAATGTTAAGATACAAATTAATGCAGAGTGTTTTTCTCTGTAATCAGGAGGTAGCGGGTTGAAAGCATTCACAGATGCTATAGTATCTTTCCATGTGTCATCAACGGTAATTCATCCAGCCAGTTATCTCTGCATAATTATCGCAGCTTGAAGGGTCGGCAGTTGGTCATTATGACATTGTCATCGTTTTGGCCATTGGCAGCTTGTCTGAACATGTCTTTCATTATTTGGAGCTGCTGTCCAACTGCATTAGAGTGATGGAACAGACAGATGCTGCAGTCACGGAACTAAAGAGATATGCAGAGTCTACTGATGAAAAAAGAAAAAAGAAAAAAAAGTGATTTGTCAACTTCACCACTTTCTTTTGCTTTCAAAGGTGCATCGCGTCTTTCGGCCAGGTATAAAGAAAACTGGACACATTTATGCTTTGTTTGTTTGTTTTGGTTTTTTGTTTTGTATGTTTGTTTGTTTTTTAATACATAATACATTTTATCCACTTCTTAAAACAAAGGTTTAACGTATCTCTTAAAAAGGAATCCTATCTCATGTGTCTTTGCATGCAGATAAATGAACATGCATTTGGCTGGTGCAGTTGTCATGTAATGTTTATTTTGGACCTCTCAGGGTGGATGTTAACACATACCCAAAAAAGGTAAAGTAAGGAAAATGTAGCATTCTAAACTATGGACATATGATATTGATAAACAGAAACAACCAGGTTCGGCAAGGTCAGGTTAGGTTGGAGTGCAAATTATACTTTTTTTCCAGGGCTATTCACCATAGGATATATAAATGTTTTTTCATCCCCCCTCCTCCCCCCTGGACCCCTCCCCCCAATCCCCTTGGAATTCGAACCTTGGGTTAGGTCTCTTAGGTAATCCAAACAGAACAAAAAGACACAGAGAGAGAGAGAGTGAGAGAGAGAGAGAGAGAGAGAGAGAGAGAGAGAGAGAGAGAGAGAGAGAGAGAGAGAGAGAGAATAAATTTAATCATACTAAATCAATCCATTGATTCTTTTTTTTTTTTTTTTTTCCTGTTTCAACCAAATGATAGCAATATGTTTTCATCCCTTTCTCCAAGGAGATGTTAATGTTGTGATAGGTCAGTTGGCCTGGATATTTACGGATATCTGCACATGCTGGTAAATGTGTTGATAGAATACAAATAAATAGATAAATAAATCCTGTCCCTCCAAGAGCAAAATGTGCTCATTCCAAATGGAAGTAGGTTTTACAAGCCCACAGTAAAGGTCAGGTTAGCTTTTTAGAGCACACCAACTGTGACAACGTCTTTATTCATTCTTTCTTTCTTTCTTTCTTTCTTTCTTTCTTTCTTTCTTTCTTCCTTGTGAAAGCACACCATCAAGTACTCTGAACTTTCTAGCTGATATGTCAGTTGTCATTTAGCTTAGGTTATCATTGTTCAGGAAAACAGGCCTTATTTGTCAGGGGCATCACTGCTCACATTTGTTAAATAAAGAGACAGAGAGAGAGAGAGAGAGAGAGAGAGAGAGAGACAGAGAGAGAGAGAGCGTGAAAGAGAGAAGGCCTCAATCTTTTACAGTGATGATCACATCTGTCCTTCCTGTTCAGCGTTTTGAAGAGGAGAGATGCATGGCAAGAACAGGAGAAAATGATTAAAATATGCAGGGTTTTTTTTTTTTTTTTTTTTTTTTTTTCTCCCCTCTGTTTTGTTTTTGTTTCTCTTTTCCACATTCAGAGGACAGATGAAGGAGGAGGATCTTTTTGCTATCCCTTCTTCAGCTCTGCAAATCTTATGTGCTCTGCCTCTGATTTCAATTGGTTGATTCATTTCTTCTTCAATAGTTCTGGTATTGTAAAACATCTTCAACATTCTGATTAACAACATTTTAAATGTTTTGCTGTTGTTGTTGTTGTTGCTTTTTTTTTTTTTTTTTTTTTCTGTATAGCGGCACATAACATTGAGAAAAGATACACATATGTTATGGATATGGTTTAAATATGAATTCATTGTCTTGAACAAAATTTGCTGTGGAATACAAGTACAAGTTGAGTCTAAGAGGGTCTCACAGGGTGACACAATCAGAAAGATCTGCTGAAATCCCCTTTTTCAAATCTGAACTCAGACAGACAACACAACACTGACATTCTGGCATGTCTGTTGGCACGGCAACCGTCATTTTGACAGATAGGAAGTGCTGCAGAGAAAAAGGTTGAACATAAAATAGTGATGAAGTCTGAGGAAAACACATAGGTCACCCCCTCTGTCTCCCTCTCTGTCTGTCTCTCTGTCTGTCTGTCTGTCTCTCCTTCTCTCTCTCTCTCTCTCTCTCTCTCTCTCTCTCTCTGTGTGTGTGTGTGTGTGTGTGTGTGTGTGTGCTCAAGCGAAAATTACTGTCCAAAAATTGGCTTGTCTGAGTCTGCCCTGTGCAGATGCTGGCCTGAGGTACACTTGAAAGTGCTACTGCTATGAAATAGAGAGACCTTCAGGTAAATGCAATAGAGGCAACACAGCCCTTCTTATTCAGTCAGACTGCACAGTCCAAGAGCAGATCAACTGTGGTGAGCATTCTACAGCACCCAGCAGCCACTCCACTGCAGAGTTAAGAGTTCTGAAAATGTCTTGGTCTGACCAAAAAATTTTCCTAAAGGTAGCTGAGCTTTGAAACAAAGGACACCTAAGACTGGCAGAATTGTGTTAATCTCAAATACTGTTTGAGTGTGATATTGAATCATCTATAATAAGTGACTTTGGCTTCAGAAATCAGTGAACTCTTGTGAATTTCCTCTTACAACAGAATGTAACAGTATCCAAAATACCATACACCTACGGAATAGAGCAGTCTGCGGCTCTGCTTGAATTTGAGAGAGAGAGAGAGAGAGAGAGAGAGAGAGAATGTATGTGTGCGTTTGTGTTTCTGCCTAAATGCTGTTTATTGGAAGTCACCTGTTAGAGTGATGGTGAGAGGAAGGGAAATGAAAAAGCCTGGAGAAAAAAAAATCAAGAAACACATTATAGAGGTGTCTTGTAAACAGTGGTTTTTAATTACTGTGGAGAGTAGTCAGGCTGCCTCTTCAAAATGAAGGAACATACTTTAAAATGAACAGGAGGGAGGGGAATGATTCTGTTCTGTTGACATGGAGATGTGATTACCAGTCTCTTTATGAGCCAGTTTTTTGGAATGAATAATTTATACTGATAATGTAAACAAACTTAACAACTGAGGCCAAGTGACCAAGAGTTTTCGGGGTTATTATTGATTTTATTCATGGATTCTTATAAAACCTTGAAGTTGATTTAACACTGATGGATTATGCAGTATTTACTCATTAGAGGATGAGTCAGACATTAATATGTATTTATATTAGGGAAAGTCAGGGTGAATGAATCCTTTTGAAATTATGATTAGCATATAAGAAGTTATAGCTTAAGTTCAAAACGAGACAGAAAAAAAAAAAAAAAAAAAGTACTTCAAAGCTCAGTTCAATCAGTTCATTTTTACTGAACTTAAATTACATTGAAACAATGAATAAGAATTTGTTTCTATTTGGATCCCTAGACATTATTTACCATTTTACACAATATTATGGGTTTGTGTGACTGGACTATCTGCTAACTAGCTACTTTATAGAAAGACCCTTGGAACAGGGTGTACTGTCAGCAGCGCCGGAACGAGTTTCAAGGTGTGCGGAGCAAGAACACAGGGTAAACCCAGACCTGTAGGGGGGTCTGGGGCATCGTCCCCCAAGGAAAAAAAAATCTTAACTCTGCACCATTTTCCCACAGTTTGAGACAGAACAGAGGGCCTAAAAGCAGTGGTGTTACCAGGATATCATAGCGTATGCTACATTGCAACTTCGCAACTTCTAATTTGATGCAATCAAAACTGTCAAAATAACATACACCAGAGCTAGAGAACCGGAGCCTTCAAAGCACCAGCGGGACAGGAACATAATTTCAGCGTCTACAGTAGCTACGGTTGCCACCCGATCCTTATAATATGGGATCGTCCTGCATTAGAAAATAAAATACTGTGTCCTGTATTGAAACAATAAGGGACGCGATTTACTCCATATTTTTGTACACGTCATTTCATATATGCACTAGGTGTTCAAAGTGCTGAGAATAACAAAACATCAAGTAAAATCAAGCCAGCTATACATGCGGAGTGGGGAAGTTGAATTTCAGTGGTGAGCTACAGACCAACAAGCTCTGAGTGCGGTGTCAGGCTGAACGACAGGGTCATCGTTTCCATTAAGTGTAACTCAGTGGCTGCCTTGTAGCTTACAATTAAAATAGCACCCCGAGTTGCTGCATTTTTTCTTTTCCTTATTATTTCAATGATATCTCAAGTCCCCTGGTCAACTGTAAGAGGTTGTCGAGATATTGGGCTGAATGATCAGTGGGTCAGCCCTTGCCCAAGCCACGAACGCAAGGCAAGCTGTACAGTTTGCTATCGAACTTTTTCGGTCGCCCATGGAGGGGTGTCTGACCCTAAACAGCACGCTGCACGTGCTACCCATGTCCGAGCTGAGCAGACTACACAGAGTGGAATCGCTCAGTTCATTTCTCCATTTCTCCATATAAACCCTAACAGCAGCCTACTTTAGATGGAATTACAAAGTAACTGTGCTTTACACTCAAGTAATCTCTGTTGGTCATTCCACCCCTCCCTCACCACTCGCTCTTGTGTTTTCTCATAACAAAACCAAAGCAGATTTACATTAATTAGATTACACTTTCTAATAACTGACACTACTGAGGACGCGGTAAAGGCTTTCAACAGCGGAGCTCGCGCTCATGCCTCACGGGGAACGAATGTGTTTTTCTGCTTGTTCTCATTCAGAGTTATTAAGATGGACTGGCTAGATAACAATTAACTGTAACCTGGGAGACATGAAATTACGTACCTTTTACTGTTGATGTGACAGGAAATGGCTAGCTGCATCATTGAGTTCAGTAGCCTATTGTTTTTGGGAATGATATGAAATGACATCGGTGCGTTAGTTATGTAACTTCACGGGCTTGCTTTGAGGACACACTACGCCGCAATCTCACTGTTTCTTTTCTGAGCACAGCGAGCTGCACCTCCCTACCATCCTCCATGCCCTGACAACACTCATCAGGCAGAGGCCTACCTACCCACGCAGTCTTCAGGTTAGTGAGACTATCACTTTGCTCCACTTCACTCACTTTCTTCTGGCCGTTATTCATATCCTCCCCTGGAGTCGCGTTTGATTCTTTAATTTTCCAGAATGATAATTTTGCTTTGCGAGAGCTTTCACGGGCGGCACGGTGGCGCAGTGGATAGCGCTGTCGCCTCACAGCAAGAAGGTCTCGGGTTCGATTCCCGGCCGGGCGGCCAGAGTCCTTTCTGTGTGGAGTTTGCATGTTCTCCCCGTGTCTGCGTGGGTTTCCTCCGGGAGCTCCGGTTTCCTCCCACAGTCCAAAGACATGCAGGTTAGGTGAATTGGAGACACTAAATTGTCCCTAGGTATGATTGTGTGTGTGAGTGTGATTGTCTGTGTGTCTGCCCTGCGATGGACTGGCGACCTGTCCAGGGTGTTTCCCCGCCTTTCGCCCTGTGACCGCTGGGATAGGCTCCAGCAACCCCCGCGACCCTAGTTAGGATAAGCGGCTTAGATAGTGAGTGAGTGAGTAGATAGTGAGAGAGCTTTCACTTTTTTCAGTGGGTTCAGACATTCTGCTGTATGCTGATTTAGAGATCGAGGGTTTTTAGAGGATGTTTTTTTTTTGTTTTGTTTTGTTTTTTTTTTTTCAGACTAAGGAGAATGCATCAGATGTTGTCAAAATAGTCTGTGTCTGAATACAAAGGTAATGCTAAGCTGTTCAGTTTAGCAAACAGAGTGATGGGTTGGTTAGGTAAGTTTGTATAGATGAACAAATGTTATAGAATAAGTGCAGACATAGGTTATGAACCATTGACTGTTTGCCATGCCAGGTATCCAAGTGCGGTTGCCGACATGCTCCCCCCCTCTCCCCCCACTTCCGGTGCCCCTGTACACTGTGGATAGTATCATAATTTATCTAAATTTAATGTTTTTCCCTGTCTGTCTCCGAAAGCTGCTGATGCTATCTTACACTGTTAGGAGAATGAAAGAAGGCATGAAAGAAAAAGAAAGAAAAAAAAAAAAGGGAAGACAAGCAGGCCTATAAGTCCTGTGACTGACAGCCTTATTCTTTTCACTGAGATTTTGAAAGAGTTAGTCCTCTATAATTATAAAAAGAACAAAATTTTGTTTTAGCAACAGAACAAAGTTAGGAGAGGAGAGTGGGGGGGGGGGGGGGGGGGGTGCAAGAGTAATTTGGTTGGGGGAGAAAAAAAAAAAAAAAAAGATAATTCCTGGCCAGCTCTTTGTAAACACAAAGCTCAGAGAATAGAATATGAGGAATGGAACTTTTAAAGAGCTTCACTTGATGACAAACATGTGACAGAGAACTGCTAAGAGCTGTGTGGATAAATGTTCCATCCTGGACCAATCATGTCCCATTACTCTGATACTTTACTTAAGGGCCCATTCTCAGCTACACATTATGCTGCATCATAAAAATGAAATATGCATGTTGTCTTACCCAAAGTTCAACAGTGCAGTTGTCAGTCGGCATTACAGGGAGTGGTAAATATGCAGTTGCTGGAGGACAGAGAGATAGGGGGAATGGAAAGAAGATGAAGACCATGTTTTCACTCTAAAAGCCAAAAGAATGCCAAGCAATGTCCAGGCCTGGCAATAAAATGCATGCAACTCTACCATGGAATAAAAAAAAAATGCTCAAAAGCATATTTAAAATGTCAGTTTTATTTTGATTACGTTACATAAACATGACTGCGTAGGGGTTGCCTGTTCAATCGCCATGGCAACTTACAGTGTAGGACAGGAAAAGTGGCATGTCATGAAATTTCAGCATTCTTTTTAGAAATAGGACCGTGGTTAATGTAGGTGGGCAAATGTAACTGTACAGCTGTAGGGTTTCTGTCTACAATTCATTTGCGTTGGGTTGACTGTGTTAAAGAGCTTACTTAGCTGCTTTGTTCAAATGCAAAAACAATCTCCCAACTTCTCTCTTCAGGCCTTTCTACCCATTTGAAAGGATACAGATTTTATTGGGAAATAATACCATGCTGTCCACTGGTTGGCTTGATGACATGTCAAAGATTCTGAGGCTTTGAGGAAGATCTTTAGCAATAACTCATCTCAGTGAAAACCCTTATTTAATTTTTCATTCCATACAACACTTTCAGCTGCAGGGCCAAATGTTCACTTAGAAGTTTATGTTTCCCCTCCTTTAGTATTCACATCTCTCCTTAATGCATATCACCCACAAAGAGCTGTGTTTTTTAAGTGTTTACACAGAGAGAGAGAGAGAGAGAGAGAGAGAGAGAGAGAGAGAGAGAGAGAGAGAGAGAGAGTATGTGGGTACTATATCGCGGTAAAGTGCTAACAGGTACCGAGGGAATTTTATATCTAAAGCAAGAGACAGGAATGACTAAAATTGTCCCTGTAGCTTCCAAACAGTTTTAGTTTTTAACACACAAATCTGTCAAGCAAAATAACACGAGAAGAAACCTCTTTAAATCAGCGTCAGAATGTGACTGTAAAGATATCTTTGAACAAAAACACAGTGTCAGAAATTATCTTACATTGCTGCAAAATAAGTAGCAATGAAAGAAAAAGGAAAAAAAAAAATCATCATATAGGACTTCCATATCTGTACACCCAACATACACACACAAAAAAAAAACAGCTGTTTGAAGGCAAGTTTTTTTTTTTTTTCTTTTTTTAAACTTTAAGTGAATATAATGAGTCTTATGTAAGCAGCTGTGAAGTCTTACAGTTTCAAAGCCTCAAAGCTTTGATAAGGACAATCCTGTATCCCCATTGGATGACAATGTTGAGGAAACTTCTGTAAGCAGTTCTACAGTTTGCTCCCAGTCCTTTAAAATCCTCTAATGTTACACTCTTCTCAATATTTTCTCAGCTCTGTCTTACTCCACACAGGTATTTTGTTAAAGCACTTCATTTTCTCTACCACTAGAAACATATTTATATTAGACAATGTTCTCAAGAACAAACCAGAGTGAGGTTGTATAATGTAACAATAGTTCTCATTAAAGAATGAACATTCCTGAGTGAAGAAGATGAAGAAGAAGAAGAAGAAGAAGAAGAAGAAGAAGAACTTTATTGAACACACACACACACACACGAGGAGCAGTGAGCAGTGAACTTCATCCTCCACATTTGACCCATCCTGTACACTCACACTAGGAGCAGTGAGCACACACACTAGGAGTTACGAGCAGTGGACAGCTGCAGTGCTACACCCGGGGATCAACTACAGTTCTATTTGCCAGTTCCTTTGTCAAGGGCACTCACAGGAGTATTAACCCCAACATACATGTCTTTGATGGTGGGAGGAAACTGGAGCATCCGGTGGAAACCCATGCAAACATGGGGAGAACATGCAAACTCCACATAGAAAGGACATGGGATAATCCTTTGCAAGTGAAATTGCAAGAATGCAAACATTTCTACATGGTTTAATGTATCAGGTGTGACAGGTAGAATAGGTAAGTGGGATGCCATGGTAAGACAGTATTTGTGGCCAAGGCAACAGGAAGAAAAAAAAATACTGAAAGAGTGTGATGTGAGATCTGGGTACAAACAGAGGAACGGGAAGAAGGGAGTTGGACTTGAATAAGATAACTGATATAGCACAGGTGGTGGTGATCAGTGGGTTGCAGTAGCTTGAATAAAAACTGAGTGCAGAGACAGTTTTTCTACGTTTTTGAGTAGATCTTAACCACTTACCCACCTGAGCACTGAGTCAGAGCAGCCAACTACTTATTCACAGTGCTGTCCAAGGTCCTGAATCTCTCTCAGAATTCAGCAGGCAGTGCTTTGAGACAGATCAATCAAGCCTTCCTTACAGTCTTTCCTAATGTCACAAACTGTTCTCTCTCTCTCTCTCTCTCTCTCTCTCTCTCTCTCTCTCTCTCTCTCTCTTTTTCTCTCGCTGATATGAGCTTAGTATTGCAGCATATTTCGTTGTGACCTGCACCATCATGCATCACCAG
The DNA here is from genome assembly GCF_902362185.1 of Chanos chanos. Lineage (NCBI taxonomy): Eukaryota > Metazoa > Chordata > Actinopteri > Gonorynchiformes > Chanidae > Chanos > Chanos chanos. Next base: position 16,199,226 of record NC_044501.1, read on the forward strand.
TGATACCTGTTGTCTCCTGAAAGCCAATACTTTTAGGAGAGTTTAATGACTCTCTCTCTCTCTCTCTCCCTCTCGCTCTCTCTCTCTCTCTCTCTCTCTCTCTCTCTGTGTGTGTGTGTGTGTGTGTGCGTGTGCTCTCACTGTGAGGTTTGCAGATTTATGTAGATGATTCTGTCTAGATGACTTGTGTGGGCCAATGCCACAGACCCCGCTGTGACTTTGTGTCCACTTCTTGCTGTGTCATTGATTCTCAGAGGTTAAGGAGAGCAATTTTTATTCTCTGGCTGCACATTGGACACATTCATCATGATTACCCCATGCCTCGCTATGAGACCATTGAAAAAGAGAACTAAGGAAAAAAAAAATCACAGCCAGGTCACTTTGTTTGGCTCCAGTAGGTCTGCGGTATAAAGAATGAACAAATTATATACTGCTGTGAAATTACTGAAAATTTTATCAAACATTGTGACTTACTTTGTCAATAGAAATAGACCATTTCAAGGAATATTTCTGTTAAAGTTACAAAACAAGTTATCTGTCATCAAAATATTGACTTCATAAGACACTACAATATTTCTCTCACAGTTTGAGTGTCATATGTTTGAAGCCATATATTCTTTTGTTTTTTAGTGGATAATTTTATTTCTTTTTTCTTTTTTTTTTTTTTAAATTTAAAATTGTTGATAGATGGTAAGTTAAACTCTGGAAATTAGGTGGCACATGAGTAATGAAATTACACATGCAGCATTGTGACAGACAGAGATTTTGAGTGCATACACACACACACACACAAACACACACACACACACTTGGTTGGGGGGATGGGGTAGTGCTGGCACAGCATGAAGGTGTCGTCGCTGGCGTTGCTGGCGTCGCTCTGTCTGTTTTTGAGTGCGCTGGTCCTCTAGGTGCTTGACCCCAGAGTGGCATAGGGAGCATCACAGTTGACAGTCAACTGCTCGAGCCTTGAGGTAACCAGGCTCAATTTCACTTCTCTTCAGTGTCTCTTTCAGCTGATCCTTGCATCACAGTTTATGCCCACCGTTCATGGCTACTGGGAGTTGTTCATAGAGCACCTGGCCAGGTAGTCTGGATTCAGGGCTTCAGATGATTTGCTGTGTTTATGCTGTTGAGGAGAGAGTTGAAGTGCTCTGCCCAGTGCTGAAGAATTTGTTGCTTTCCCTTAAGTGGCACCAGACCGTTTTCTGATCTTACAGGGATGATGTTATGTTTTAGTGGGCCATACACAAATTTCACAGCATTGTAAAAGGCATGGATGTCTGTGTAGCATTGGATCTTGGTTACTTTTCTGACTCACCAAGCATCTTCCATAAGCTGAAGTTGTCTTTGGGTCTCAGCTTGGATGGCTTTCCAGTGGGAAACGTTGGAGGGAGAGTGAATGTTGGAGAGAAGAGCAATATGGGCTTTTCATTTAGCTTCGCTTTTATGCCATTGGAGCTGTCATCAAACCAGTCTTGATGACGTTGTTGTGTGAAGCCAGTTGTCTCAGTAGCTGTCTCACGGAGGGTTGAGTACAGCTTTGCCCATTCAGCTTTCAGTATTTGAGGCAAAAGCCTGTGCTACGAGTGGATTTAATGTGAAGAAAGGGGCGAACAGTTCCTTTCTCCACAGTCTCAGCCACACTCAACAGGCTCCAGTAGCAGTTATCTTGAGTTTGGACTCAAGATAACTTTCAGATGAGTTAGCTGTGTGTGTGTTTCACACAGGGTGTGTGTGATGTGCTCAGTGCAGTAGTGTAGCCGTAGACAGTGCATGCTGCATGTTTGCTATCTAGCTTGCTCGCTACTGTCTACTTTCAGCCACTACCGCTGGCTAGCCCCTCCCAGGGGTGAAAAGAGGGGTGGAGTGCATAAGTCTCCCTTGCCAGTACACAACCGCTCCACCACCAAGACTCCTGCATTGCCTCCTTGTAGCCACACACTGAGGCTGGGTACTTTGCTGTCCCAGACTAAACTGGAGCAACAATGGGCCCCAGAGATGAGGCGTGCAATCCCACCGATGTGTGGACTCACTCTGGCGCCCATCAACCATAATCCCAGCTATAGGCACGTAGCTCCACTGCCTTGTGGTTATGGGCTATGGGAGTACACAGACATACAAGAAAGTTAACTACATTCTGATGATCTTGATGTGTTTTGCTCAGCACTTCAATTAGGCAAAATTTAGAAAACTCCAGGCATGATTGTTTGAGTGTGTGCGTGTGCGTGTGCGTGTGTGTATGTGTGTGTGTGTGTGTGTGTGTGTGTGTGTGTGTGTGTGTGAGTGCGTCTCTGAGAGAGAGAGAGAGAGAGAGAGAGAGAGAGAGCTTTGTAGAAGAAAGAAAAGGCCTCTTTGAGGTGAGGTGTGATGACTCAGTCATCTGTTGTCCTCCCATCAGCTCTTCTCCTTTGACTCAGCTGTTGGGAAAGAAAAAAAAAAAAAAGTTAAAAATGCCTCTCAACAATGAAGGCCTGAATAGTGACATTACCTCAGTGAAAAAAGGTTCAGAGATGTTAGTCCTCTCTGATGGTCACCTGTCACATGTCACATCACACAGTCTACTGACGTCTCATCAAAGCCTCTGATTCAAGTGAAATTCAAATACTTCTTGTCTGCACTTTTTTAACCACTGGGTAGTGCATTATAAAAGAAATAAAATACAGCAAATGTCAAAAGTTGTCTGTCTTTAAGTACACCATGAAGTCAAAGCTCTGAGAAACTGTTTAAGATCAAGTTTAAGAGCATGAATGGTTAATCATTTTCTTCAACTTCACATTCTATAATCCTCAGAAGACCAAAAGAAGACCAAAAGCTCATCTAAATATAATAAGATCATCTGTCCCCTGAACATGTTTGTCATGTCCCGTCAAAACTGTCTCAAGAAGCAAAGCACCAAAATTCAATTCAGTTTTCCTTTTCCTTCTTTTTTTTTTTTTCCCCCTTCCAGGACATTTCACAGAACTCAGCTCCTTGCCTCGTTTCTTCATCTCCCATTATATTTTATGGAGGGCTCTGTACCTTTCTCTGACTCTCTGTGCTCTAGAAGGCCATTGGCAATTACATCATCCAACCTGGGTCAGAATATACTGGATGTAGGACAGAATGAAAGTAAATAGGGATGGAAAGAGGAGGGGAGATTAGGGCAGCAGGGTGCAATTGATTATGCTTAGCCTTTCTGCTGGAGCCCAAAGAGATGGAGAGGCAAGGAAAAATGAGACTAACCACACTCCTTGTGTGAGGATGGAGGGAGAAATATGGTGGTTGTGTGCTTTGGGCTTGACTGCTCTGGTTTATGTAGCTCAAAGCTGGAATGATGACTTAAACCTTTAAGCTAGTCTGATGGGGATTGATTGCCTAAGCCAATCCACTTCTGTCACAGCTGCCCAACTAATGCGTCTTCTATCTTGAGGAAAAGGATTATCATATAGGCCAGGGAGGTAGTAGTAGTAGTAGTAGTAGTGCTAGTAGAAGAAGAAGAAGAAGAAGAAGAAGAAGAAGAAGACTTCATGTAGGAAGAAAAAGTATACACTCACAGTCCACTTTATAGGAAATATCTGCCTTGGACCTACACTCACTGATCACATTATGAGCTGCACCATCCTTAAAGTCACACTATATAGGTACTCAACTTCAGTACAGGCTATAAGCTATCTGTTGCCATGCACAATTTGTTTACTGCCCTGTACGCTGTTCATCAGGGATCAGTATCTGACCACACTATGGCTGTTGATATTATATGGGTGGCAGACCATTCTCCACACAGCAGTGACACTGACATGGTACTGGCATGATAGTGGGTGTCATGCTGATGCAAGAGTAACAGGCACAGCAGCGTTACTGGCATATCTACACACCTCAGTGTCACTGCTAAGTCACGAATGTTCCTCAAGCCAAAATTATCAAGCCAACAATAGTCCTGTGGTCAGAAACTGACCTCAGATGAAGGGTTGAAGGAACACTTGTGACTTAGCAGTGTCATGCTGACATCAGCATGACATGGGTGTCATGCTGATGCAAGAGTAACAGGCACAGCGGCGTTACTGGTATATCTACACACCTCAGTGTCACTGCTAAGTCACAAGTGTTCCTCAAGCCAAAATTATCAAGCCAACATTGGTCCTGTGGTCAGAGACTGACCTCAGATGAAGGGTTGGAGGATGGCTAACACAAACTGTACAACAGATGGGGCCATAGTCTCTAATTCCACACCAACAAAATGTATCTACAAGGTAAATGTTTCTAATAAAGAAGGGAGCATGTGACGTGAACTGTTGTTGTTATCATGTCACTATACACCAAGATACACGGTCTCTCACAATCTTTCCTTTTCTTATTGATCACTTCTTTGATTATTTGACCAGAAAGAAGGAATTTTTATAAATTGAATTCTGTAGGACTTCCCGTAGAGATAATAAGTAATGTCCAAATTGCTTCCCAGAGCAACTGGGAGGTGAAGGCTGATACAGTCTTACAGACTGATATTTTAATGAACAGAATGAATATTCACCCCCCTCCCCCCTTCCTCTGTCCAGATATCCATAAACACATAGGTTTCCCCCTTGCACTGGCAGTCACCTACTGAGGTGAGTTAGATGAGTGCACACTTCCACCAACATACTCCGGCATGAAGGTAAAAGTGAGCTCCTGCAATTTGCCTGCGATTCCAGTTGTGTTGAATCGCCACCCTGCTTTGAAGAGAGTGCTGTTTGATTAATTCTACCTGCAGTTACACAGATGTCTGGCGGTCATTAACTACAGTTGAGCAGGAAGAGTCAGAGTGATTGAATTCTCTTGGCACAGTTGGATTCAAACCATGATTCCCAAGTGTGAAACGTTATAAAACTATGTCATAAGCCTTTCTGACAGGGAAAGGCCTTTCTCTCAGAGACCTGACTCCCTTTCCAGTAACTTCAAATCTTAGACAAACATTAAAGTTTGAACCTATGTAAGTGCTTCATAAATGATTCTGAAAATAAAGTGAACGTTAAACAGCTTTGGGAACTGTTGAATTGTTGGTTCTATGGACAACTAAAAAGACAGCATACATTTCTTGGCTTGGGGCCCGTAACACTTCCAAAGAACTGAAATGCATGCAGGCAACATGTCAGTGCAATTTTTATGCATGGCTGGGATAAGATATCCACCTCTTCATGATACAGTGCTTCTCTACCTTTCCACATCCTTTACTCAAAAAGAAAAAAAAAATGGACAAAAAGTGACAACAAACCAAGACCAAGTGTTCTTTGCTTTGCTACTGAACAAAGCTACAAAGTTTGATTGTTCTCCCTTTACCTCCCTCACCTCCTTCTCCTTCTCCCTTTACCAACCATTGATAAAATAGGCCATGTTGTTTTGACCTGAGGAGACAAGAAATGTTTTAGAATTATAAATAGAATCGTTGATTAAAATGATTATATTTGGACTGAACACGCAATTTGCATGCTAAAACCGGATAGAAAACATTTTTAATCAATGTCTGCTGGAACGTTTTATTTTTCATTGGAGAAGCTCTTTAATCAAACACATCTGATTGTGCTATTCAGGTACTCTCTGAAGTCTTGACATGAAGAATTGGGTATGTAAAGTTGAGTAAGGTTGGAACAAAAGGCAGAATTCTCCGTAACTCCAAGGGAAAAAGGTTGCATGTTCCTGTTCCCCGTCAGCTATGTTTTTGGGGGGTACTATTGTACATATTTCCAGGAGTCAACTGAATCATCTATGAGACCTAAAGGCCCAGAAAAATAGCTTTCCTACTCTGATCAATTATTTATTTCCTTGTCTTATACTCTGTGCTCAACCCTCCTGGGCTGAAAAAAAAAAAAAAGAAAAAAAGGAAAAATAAATAAATAAATAAAAGACCACATGCCCTCAGCATATCTCAAAATAATACTGTGTCCATACTATGTAATGTACCCATGTTTATTTTGAACTATAATTACCAATTCTTTTAGTTCTAAGTAGTTCACTTTTCAGTGCCTGTCACTTATCAATTATTGCAATTCAGTATTTTTGAAATATGACTTGTTTTTGGAAATCGACGTCCTTTCAAGCACTCTGTCAGTTATTCAAGTGACAGTCTCTGGGGGAAATATAAAGCAACAAACTGCAAACACGTCGACTTTGCTCTTAACTTTAAAGGGGGAAAAGAAAAAGCCAAAAGCCAAGGCATTCTGCTATCGATTCCCTTTTCAAAAAAAAAAAAAAAAAAAAAAAAAAAAAAAAGCCTGTACTGGTAATTGAACCCGCATTTAGCTTATTCAGTTTCCAGTCAAAATTGTCACCTTTGCAAAACACCGGAGAGCTGTGATGTAACCCAAAGCCTGTCTGGCAATGAAGTCATAAAGTTGTTCAAATTGTATAATCATGCCTTGTCACGCCTTGTCTCAGGTAGCTGGCATGAACAGGTCATCTCCTTACATGTTTTGCATGCTTCAAGAAGCGGACCTCTTTCAACTTTTATATAGGTTTCTGTTTCATTTGAAAAAAAAAAAGGCATTTCCCTGTCCCCTTCCCTGTACATAAGACATTTCATCTCTCTCTCACTCTCTCTTTCTCCCTCTGTGTGTGTGTGTGTGTGTGTGTGTGTGTGTGTTTCTCTTTTCCTGTGTATCTCTCTGTGTTGACAGTTAAGATGGTTAAGGGTGTGTCTAGACTGGCCATCCCTAACTGCTGCCAACCACTTTCATGAGCCTGGCTTCTTCCAAAGCTCAGTTCCCAAAGACAGATATGCAAAGGCCACCACCTGACAGGAAGCATTTGGCAGGAGAGCACTTAGCCCACTAAACTCATTAAACACGACTAGTGGCAATTATTTGGAGAATTAGTGCTCACTGTGGGGTCTTGCCAAATGTAAATGGTATTTGTATCAGTGGTTATTGCCTGTCAGAGAACTCTATATTTCTGAAATTATTGGATCACCAAGACTTACAAATCCCAGAATGACTCTCAGGCGCTTTACAAATTGTTCTGTTCTTCAACTAAATGAGTAAGAATTGAACCCAATCATATTAATTAGAATATAAACCTTATTCTTTTTAAACTGTGAAGATTCTCTATGATGAAAAAGTTACTCCATCAACGTTTAATTGGTTTAATTAAATATAAAAGTTATTGGAACAATCTGCTGATGATTAAGACTGCTTGAAAAATTAGTTTTGGTCATTTTAAGCACTTTCTCTATCTCTTTAATGAATGTGCTTGATGAACATACTCTCACAAGACAGCATTTATGACATTTTTTTTTTCTTTTTAATTACTTTATCGTACTGTATTTTTGATATTAAGACATTAAAAGGAATGTATGGTGTTTATATCAACATTGTATTCATGTTATGTGAACTGTGCCCCTTTAGGGCAGTATACTTTGATGGCATTTATTCAAACAATAAGTCTTTATTCTTCCTTTACGCTCTTCTACCTTAAATACACAAAAAGTGTGGAGAATGTGAGAGTTTGAGATTGAGAGTGAAGCTCCGCAGATGTCATAAACACATCTGTCACCTTGCCTCTCGTCATCTCGTCTGGATGGAGGCACGATAAGGAGGGGATGACAACTACTCTCGCTTGCATGCCTCCATTCCTTAATCATATGTGGGCCTGATACTGTCATGGGGGACAAATATCAAACTGGAACTGCATGTGGAAACATGCATCAAGCTCTGGAGATACAGAGACCTTCATTTCTCAGCAGAACGCCATCAGTCTGCTCTTGGACAGAGACTTCTGTGTTTAGAGTTTATTTTTAAAATTGCCAGCCGTGTCAAACTAACTTGAATTTCAGATAAAGTAGAGAAGACCAGAGAACTGTTGACAGCCCAAAAGGAAAAGAGAGAGAGAGAGAGAGAGAGAGAGAGAGAGAGAGAGAGAGAACAGGAAAAAAAGGAAAGAAAAAAACAAACAAACAAATAAACCCCACATTTTTGCTGAAAGCTTGTCAACTGGGAGTTGATAAGCAATGTACCATAATTCTTTTGCTGTCGTAAACTGAGTTTGGTGACTGTCTTGAATGTCTTTAATCCTTGAAGAGATTTCTTCACTTTTTTTTTTATTGATGAAAATGTGTTGTTGTTGTTGTTGTTGTTGTTGTTGTTGTTGTTGTTTTTCATCTCCTGTTCTATAAACATTTCATAACACAATGACTGTGTTCAGAGGAAAACAAAACAAACAAAAAAAAAATTAGTGGCTCACTCTTCATCTATGTTTATTTACCAATCGCTCGTACACTTGTTCATGTTAGTGATAGAATGATATGATACTATGATAATATAATAAAACTATGGGTTAGGAGAGCATGCCTATTGCCTGATACTTATGCTTTCAGACCTCAGCCACAGTGTGAAAATGATGATGCAACACTAATATGATTAATGTACTCTCCCACACTTCCACTCCTATTCTGGAGCAAACCTCACTTTTAAACTAAAAAAAAAAAAGAAAGAGACCTATTTTCACAGTCTTTTCAGTTTTCTTTTCTCATTCATTTATCCTTTTTGGTTTTGGATGAATGAGTAGAAGAATTTTCCCTGGTTCTGCAAAAGAGCATAGTTGTTCTTATTCCCATGGAACTTGCGCACACACAAACACTGACGCTTAGCACTTAATAGTTTGAGAAGGGAGAATTTACAAATGAAATTTTGGCCAGCAGAGATAAAGCTTATGACAAGCTTTGTGAATAGTCACAAAGTCACAAAATCTGAAAAATCATTTTCCCCCTTGCATCTCACCAAATACTTCCCTGTATGACACAGCACTTTCAACCCCTACTCTCTCTCCTTCTCTTGCTCTCAATCTCTCCCACAGTCACTGAAAAGCAGAACACTCCTGAACAAACAGAGATCATCACTCTGAGGCAACAGACTATTTAGAGATATAAGAGATTATTCACAGTAATTCCCTTGTCCAGTCCAGAGAGAGGAGAGGTGGAGATCAGTCTCTTATCTGCCACTAAAATACAGACTGCCAGTGTTAAGGAGAGGGACAACACACACACACACACACACACACAAACACACAGTGTGTCCTACCTGGAATGATACTCATTCCATGAAGTCCTTAACATTCCATTCAGTCTTCCTCCCAAGACTGAGTGACATCACAATGAGTGTGTGTGTGTCTGTGTGTTTGTGTGTGTGTCTGTGTGTGTGTGCTAACATCTCAGAGAGAGAGAGAGAGAGAGAGAGAGAGAGAGAGCTATCCTTCATCTTCAAACCCACATACATTCATTGTGGCCCAGCAGAGGAGATTAACCTTTCTAATGTAACCATCACTGAGGGCTTATTTTAATGTTTTACTGTAAGAGAGGCAAATCTGAGAGATTTACTGGAATCATTATTTGTTACTGTTTTAGTAATGCAAAGTTCTGGTCTGAACTCCACTGATAATAAATAAAAAGATCAATGATTTTGACTCCATCCATTTATAGTGACAGATTATGCATAGGTGAATGTCTCCACACACACTCATGGAAAATGATGTAAAGAGTCGAAGTGTACTGTGTAAAAGAATTTGGATATTATATGCCTTCAAACAGTGTAAGATGTGTGGTGAATGATGTGTTCTTGCTGTACACTTTTGTGTCCTTTTTCTCAGTCAAGTAAAAACTTGGGAAAAAAAAAACAAACAAACAAACAAACAAAAAAAAAAAAACAAAACAAACAGAGAGACAGAGGTAGAAAGAGAGAAAGGCAGTATCAGAGGAATTGCCTGCACAAAACTACTACCAAATGTTTGACTAAACCCTCTTCCACTTCACATCAGTGCCTGTTCAGGTGTACCATCCATCGATTCGCTTTCTTCCTTGCCCTCCTCTTTCCCCTTTCTGACAAGACACTCTCAAGTTATTTTGGGGACAAGGAAAAGCAATCTCTACTTTGCATAACATCCACGTGAAACAAGTCAAGAAAACAAATATCTCCGACTCGATTTTCCTTCCTCTCTCTGTGTTTCTCTCCTCTTTTCCTTTTCAGAGGCACTACACAGGAGTATTATGTGAGGTTTCCACAGAGACAAAGGGCGTGTGAAGGTTACTGTTTTTTTTTTTTTTTATCCCTCCCTTTTCCTCTCTCCATCCACCCCACTGTTTTAAAGGCCTGGGCATTGGAACACCGACACCCTCGGTGTGATTATTTTGCTGCCCGTGGCATGTAGAGGTACTGTCTGGAGACAAGGTCTCCAGTCTGCTCATGCACCATCAGACTGGAAATAGCATTGATGGATTACTAATAGACCTGCTTGGGATGCGAGGCAAAGGCAGGCTAAATAGGAGAGAGAGAGAGAGAGAGAGAGAGAGAGAGAGAGAGAGAGAGAGAGAGAGAGACTGTGTATGTGTGTGTATGTGGGTGTATGCATGTGCACTTGTGCGTGCGTACATGTGTGTGTGTGTGTGTGTGTGTGTGTGTGTGTGTGTTGACTCTTTAGAAGAAAATAAAGGCCTGTGTCAGGACTAAACCCCAGAGACCTGGATCTTCAAAGTCATTTTCTTTAGAGGAAGTGAGTCACATTTGAGTCAGATATTTTAGTAAGAAGGACAACTTTAATTATATACATTATTCTTATCCTAGTCCAGAGAATCAGATCACAGAATGTATAAGACGTCTGGTATCTTGAAGAGCCAATTTATTCAATGAATCAGGAGTCACAAAGAACCAGCATTCTAAGTCTGTATAATCTATACTGACCCCTTACCTCTACAGAGGGTCTTTATTCATTGTATGACACTGTTGCGTAGCAAATTCAAGAGCATGTAGTAAATTCAATATAACATTTAATTACAGAAGGGTCTTTGCTGCTCCATACTTTCCAGTGGGAATGGAAAGTTGTTAACAAGTGGAAACTAAATAATAGAATTTCTCTTTGGCCTCAGAATCTTCATATTCAGGCCAAACAAATCAGAACGAATACAAAGGTATCACAGGGTCACTCTAAAGGATGTAAATCCACATTCATAATATTCTGAATACAACAAGCTATACAATGGATTATGAAATACATAAAGTAGGTCCATAAAATGTCAGTGAAATAGATTTTTAGTCAAATAAATTATTATTATTCAGAACTTGACTTGGACACCACTGAAGGAAGCTGAAAGTTTCTCTTGACAAAGTTTTCTTATTTGTCCACAAAATGCTTTGTCTCTATATGATCTTTAGTTTTATTTATTTATTTATTTATTCATATATATATTTTTTTAATCTCAGTATACATATAACTGTATGGTAGCATGGTATTACAAGTAACAATATTACATCTCCGGTAAACCACAGTGTTCCCTCCACCTCACTGGCCAACACAAGCTTGAGCTGACAAAGCTTGTCATAATTCACAGAGGAACCCAGTAGCTAATTATAGAATGCTTTCCTTCAAGATCAAAGCTGGCATGAAACGAAAAGGTTTTGTGTAAATTTTGTATATTATTTGAAGAAGACAAATGCCACAGGTGAGTATAGGCTACGTTCACCTTAAATGTACGTGTGTAAGGGAGAGAATGGCATAGAGAGTGTGAGGAATTCTGAATCTCTCTCTCTCTCTCTCTCTCTCTCTCTCTCTCTCTCTCTCTCTCTCTCTCTCTCTTTAGATTCATGTGAAGGTTTGTATATCTGTGCTGAATTGATGGGAATTTTATCTTAACAGATCAATATTGAGCCTCATGCGTACAAAAGGTCAAAACTAAGTAAATACATATGTCCCAATCTATGGATTCTTGCTATTTCTTTCACTATTGTACTTATGACATTGTGTGCAGGGCTTATGAAACCTGACATACTAAGCATGCCCTTCAACGCAAGTCCGTCTCCTGCTGGTGACTAAGGAAGTCTAAACTATCAGAGAGCTGTGGGAGGCAAAATGGAAAGGTATAGCTGTGTAGAGTTTTCCCTTCGGTCCTCATCCAAGCACCTTCAAAAGAGAGCTACATAAATTATGTAGAGTGCACAGTCTCTCTCTCTCTCTCTCTCTCTCTCTCTCTCTCTCACACACACACACAGACACACACACGTACACATGCACACTCTAACACGTGTAAGTACAGGTAGGCAGGAGTCCCTCCATCCCAGTTTGCTTTTACATGAAGTAATCTACATTCACACTGTGTTGACACAAGAAGCAGCCACGTTCCATTCTGTACAGTGTGCTCTCAGAGACCATGGGGAAGACTGGGACAGGAAACATTTTGTGCCATTGCCTTGGCTGCTTTAGAGAGAACAGCAGCCCTGTGAACTTACTGGAATCCTGATGAGCGCAGAGGTCCCCCCCCCCCCCCCCCCCCCCCCCCCCCAGAAGGGTTACACCAGGAACATGTCAACACTCCTGGAGTTCCTGAAAAGACATATCAGTCACTTGAGATTAAAAAGAAAATAAATAAATATCTAAGTCTATAAGTCAAAACAAAATGCTTTAGCCCAGCATGTTGAGGAGTGAGAATAAAAAAAGAAAAGAAAAAGCTCTTTTGCGTGCATATGGCCATTTTAAAGGAAAAATGTGGTCTAACCAATATTTTTTGTTTCCAAGTAAGGTGACATTCTGCAATTAAACTGCGAAAGCACTGAACATAGAGTGATAGGCAGACGCAATCTGCCACCTATAATGAGGAAACTTTTCAAGATTTGACAAACCACAGTCTCTTCCATCCCTGCTGGTTTGAGATTCATTGCAGATCCTCAGGCTGGTAACGGGTTAATGGCCCTTGTCTCTTCAGTTTGGCTCATCAACCTCCTGCTTCAAGCTCGTAAATCTTCATTCTCTGTGTGCATGTAATCTTGGATGCTTAATTACAAATCTTGTCTCGTGTCATGGGACTGTGTGTGACTACCATGGCCAATATTTCTCATGGGGTCTTACTTGGGCAAAAAAATAATTATGTTCTCTGGTAGGGCCAGTTCTGGATCAGTACGCTCTCGTTGGCTTCATTGCTAATATTTTCTGCCTCTTTCTCTGAAATAAAATAAACAAACATAAACAATATGATTGCACAATGGCTACACTTTTGGTGGTTACGGGATCCTGCACAACTAGTGTTTTGAACCAAAAAAAAAAAAATACCTCAGTGAATTGTTTAGCAACCTGATGTAGATGTATGGTGAATAAACTGAATCGGTTGTTTTGAAGCTCTTGGTTACCCTCAAAATATGTGGAATAGGTAAGGGTTAATCTTAATAAGACATTATTGTAATACCACACAGTCTCTCTTTAACTAGCTGTTCCAGAGTTGTCACATGTGCATGATAGATGCACTGAATTCAGTCCCCACAAACACATGGGATGGATAATTCAAAGGAATGTAATGATGGTAGCAGGGAAGCAGGAACAGCTGACTCACAGTTATGTCCTAAACTGCCAATCAGATAACACAAGAGCAGTGTAAAATATAGAAACAGAGAGAGAGAGAGAGAGAGAGAGAGAGAGAGAGAGAGAGAGAGAGCTTTAGAGGGAGAAAAAAAGAGAAAGAATGAGCGTAGAGTACTAATGACTGTCCAAAGCAGTGGGTCAGACAGAGAGAGCAAAATGAAGTAAAACAAGCAGTCCAGTGCAGCACAAATAATATTTTTATGTTTATATACAAAAATACGATTTTAATAGCATCATATTTGCTAAAACACAAGTCTCATTACAGTTTTTGGCACACTACAGCGCACTACACCTATAAGTCGGAGGCAAAAGAGTTAGTGAACATATTTTCATAGGTGCGAATACATTTGTATGGACAACTACACTCCGTAAAAGCACCTTGGGAGAGAGGGAGTAAAAAAAAAAAAAAAAATCCAATATTGTCCCTGAAATTCTGATCAAACGCCTAGCCACAGGGTTCTCTGAGGACAAACCTTTCACTGCTATGGCTCCTTGTCAGAAAACATCAAAGTCTTGGCACCACTGTCTACACTAGGGATATGATGGGATTTGCTTCGACCCAGAGGGATGGCACAGGCTTTGGTCACTATGACAACACTCCAGTGCTCCTCGTCTTGTCCCACATATGTGCGTAGGTGCTTAAAAAGCGAAGGAAGGACAGCTAATTGTGGTGCTTGGCCAAAGTTGTGGGGTTGGCCTCCAGGTTAGTGGAACAACTCCAAAAAATCATCCCAGCAGGGAAGCACACAGCCAGGACACTGCAAGTGTAGCCATGTACCTGCAGTAGCCAAACCCACAGAAGGTAAGTGCAGATATTTCTACTTTTCTCATTAGGTGAAGGCTCGGATTAACGCATCATCTGATGGATTAACATGCCATTTATGGTTATAAATGCAATGGCTGTCGAATATAAACTAGTACCGCGCAGTTGGGTTGTATTCTCAACAGCACTGGACCAAACCTTAAGCTCAATAATGACTACTAAACCTCTGAAAGCCATGGCTCACTCTATTTTCACCAGCATTCGTCTTAAGGTCTATCACTATTCATGCAGGATTACTGAACGTACTGTGCCGTGTACTGAGCTGCTCTCAGTTCACATAAGCTTTGGCCTCCCTCTGGGCTACTTAACCACCCGACGCGATAAATGACGGCAGTGGAACCATTCACACATACACTCATGCGAGGTGTGAGGTGTTGAACAATGGAAAGTGGCAGCCAGCGTCCCACCTGCTGCCCTCTGTATAATAGTCTTCCTCCTTTTTTTTTTTTTTTTCATGAAAATAAAACTATTTCAAGTATCATTATAACATACCCAACATGCACTAAATAGATCCACAGAGATATGTCAGTAGATTCATATGTAATTTTTCGGGGATTTGTAGTCAGTTATAAAACTAATGCTACCAATACTTATAGCTTCATCATTTTCCTTCAAATTGCTGCCGTCCTTCAATACCAACATATTGTTAAAAAGAACAGACAAAAAGCTAAAAATAAAATAAGCATTCAAGAGACATTTTAAACACAGAAATAGTAAATACAGTGAAAACACAATTTAAGAAGCAATCAAGAAATTCAGGCAATCAAGGAAGCAGTAACCGGCCTGTGTATGTGTGCTTGTGTGTAGGTATGTAATGTGTGTCACTTTAAGTAAGATTTGGCATGTTCAATAATCAATGATACATATAGAACAGAAAGATAGTTATGATTGCAGAATTACAGTCACCCATCCAATAAAAGGAGAAGTCTATTCAGTATATAAAGATTGACAGTTTTGATGTGCGTGTGTTGGGGGTGGGGGGGAGGGGGAGGGGGGCGGTTTGGAGGGAATTGCGTCTGAACCAGTATGGGCATTTTTATATCAGTTAAGTTGAGTGATAGAACGAAAATTTACATTGCACCAGCAAACGTCAAAAAAAAAAAAAAAAAACCAGAAAACCGATTTGTCCTCTAATGAGGTTGTGTTGATTTACGCCTACTGCAACTAACATGAAAAATATAATAGAATTAAAACACAACAATTTGCCCTATATTGAACTGCATCACATCATTACAAGGGTTAGTTACAATTGGTTACAATTGTTGGCTGGGTAAAATGTGTCTTTCATGCATTGGAGTGTTGATCAAGGATCATGTATTTACCACACCATAAATGTGTGTGTGCGTGCGTGTGCGCGTGTGTGTATGTGTGTTTGTTTGGAATGATTACACGTGAAGATTTTTTTTTTTTTTTTTTTTTTTTTTTTTTTTTTCCATCTGAGGGGAAATGGAAGAAGAACTAGAATAGGGCCGGAGCCTAAGTACAAAGAATACAAAAGCTTTCAGACTTTTCTGGTAAAACAGTGCTTAACATTTTGGCTAAGCATTCTCAAAAAAATAAGTATAGTGAAAATGCATTTTATCTTACAAGCATCAACAATTTGCAGGCCATTTCCTTCAATGCTCAGTTATTCTGAGGTAAGGGCTCAATATCAAACCACGCCACTTTCTTTTAGAATTCCTTAGTGTGTTTCTTCAAAGAGAAAATCTTCATGCTCCTGGAGAGGGCTGAGTTACGTGAATTTTGTGGACAAGCTTGTCTGAAGAGAAGTTCAGCATCTTTGTTAGAATGCTGAATAGACTAAGTGGTAAACAGCACAACACAGTTTATCCAAAAGGCCTCAGGAGTGTAATGGTACAAACTCTGAACTCAGACATTTTCCTTTAGTATAATGTCTTTGTCTATGGATTTGCTAACTGAGTGAAGAGAAGACAAAGCTGCAATTGATATTAGGTATATGATGAGAATCACTGTACTTTTGTTAAGTTCTTACTGATGTCTAATTGTTATCGGGTCATGATGGGTCTTGTTTGAAATTCACAGCTGTGCAT
Source organism: Chanos chanos (assembly GCF_902362185.1). Lineage (NCBI taxonomy): Eukaryota > Metazoa > Chordata > Actinopteri > Gonorynchiformes > Chanidae > Chanos > Chanos chanos. Next base: position 16,215,441 of record NC_044501.1, read on the forward strand.
TTCTTGCTAATTCACTGATGGAGTTTAGCCTATATGCAAAGTTTAAAGTTAAGGTTTTTCTAAAGTTAACTGATACTAATGAGTTTCAATAACAAGGGTTTTGACCTTTGTAAGTTTTGTTTTATTGTAGCGCTTAAGTCATACCATGAATGCAAATGATGAATATAAAGTCTTTGAAAATCTCCAGTGTGGTTAGCATAAATTGAGTAATCTGTTTGGTTCTAGATCTTAACCACAACATGTCCCATGAAAAAGCAAAGATCCCTGATCATCTATAATCACCTTTAACTCTTAATGAAAAAAGTACTACTCGTGTTCTACATAGAATATACCTACAAGTCAAAATCTTCTACCTAGATGCAAAAAGCACACTTTTCTGAAAACAAGAACTACATAACTTGTGTAACCATGTTACAGAGGGAAGAATTAAAAAGGGAAAGTCAGGTGTATTTTTCACATTTTAATTCCTGCACAGAATTGTAAACTGAGAAGATGCACCAGGGAAGCAAAGCCAAGTCACTTAAATACAATTAGACAGTTAAATTTCATCATCTTTTGTTTAATGGAAGCAACAATAAAGTGTATTATTCAGTGATCCTTATTATCATTAAAAACAAAACAAAACAAACCCAAAAATAATAATAAAAATAAATAAATAAATAAATAAACTAAACAATGATGCCCCAATATTTATTTGTGCAAGAATAGTGTACAGTCAAAATGAATGCCATATTTCTACTCTAGAAAACAGCTCATAAAACCTTTTTTTTTTTTTTTTTTTCTTCTTCTTCTTCTTATGAATCCTAACAGGGCATGCTGATAGTCAAAACGGAGTGACAGATTAATAATGTACACGTCCTTGACGTGTCCTGGAGTTATACCATCGACAAAGATTATTTTTCCTCCTTTGACAGTTAGGTGGAGATGTCAGTTATCTGAACGCTGTGGGGGACAGAGCCAAGCATCTAGAATACCATAACTGAAATAAATCTGATACATCTGATACATTTTGCCTTTTCTCTCTGACTCAAGTTTTATTGTTTATTTTTGGTTGTAATGTTGAATTTTGTTCGACCAGTGTAGGCTGCTTGTAACAGAAATATCACGGATAGCAAACTTTTTCATATAACTTCTCTGTCAATTTTTGGTTTGCTATTCTGGCCATTTATCAGGTCGTTTCAATGAAACTTAACTTTCAAGATCAAGCATAAAAGTAGAGCTGAAATCACCTGTTCTACATATTCACTTAAACCAAAAGAGCAAAAGAAATTCACATGATGTCATTCCTCTGTCTGCATCTTCCTCTGGCCTAGCCTATCAGCACTCGGCTTCACTGGCTCTACTCATTGATTAATAATCATGCTCACCTGTTTCCTGTCCATGGAATCATTAAGGAAATGTTACGTATATTTGTATTCTATCTGTTCTTTGCGAAGTCTATCAGTCCCTTGAGTTTCTAAGCTATGATACTCTTGTTTGTTATTTCTTGTGTCTGTGTTTTGACCTTGTTCGGTTCTCTTGGTTATTCATTTCTAGTCTTATTTTCGAAAGCCTGGTTTTTGTACCCTGGCCTGCTTTGTAACTTGATCTTGGAGGATGTCTGAAAATAAAAGCTGGTTCTGTTTACTGAGTAGTTGTGACACATTGTTAATGTCCTTCAAAGACTGCAGTGGATGTTCAGGAGTTACAGCTGTATGGTATTTCACCACTTGTCAGATTGTAGTTCTTCAGACCAAGATCTAGTGGCTTTGTGTGTGTGTGTGTGTGTGTGCGTGCGGGTGTGTGTGTGTGTGTGTGTGTGTGCGTGTGCGTGTGTGTGCGTGTATTTTTTTAAGATTGAGGCAGCGTCTGCCCTTGCACAGTGAGTTCATGAAGGTGAATCTGATTGTTTATGAGATGACAAACATTCCCAGATAGTAAGGCCTTGGGTCACACCTTAAGATGATGAGAAAAAGAATATTCAGGTAGTGACAGTCAAGGAACAGGGGAAAAAAAAAGAAAAAAAAAAAAGAAAAAGAAAAAAAAAACAATACCAAAAGAACCCGGCACCCTTCAGAAGTCCTTAAAACAAGGCCAACTGTCTGTCAGATTGCTTTCGGCAAGTTTTCCTACTCTTTTTTGGGGTTTGCTGAATGAACCTAAGTGAACACACTGTCCGCCAGGTGAGGGAATAAATAATTCATTATTTATTATTACAATTTATACTGTCATTATGATAGGCCACAAAGTGCCTCATGATTAAAAAAAAAAAAAAAAAAAAAATCATCATTGTTTCTAATTTAGTCCTCCTGGGAAATATCTTCTGCCCTATTGGCTTTGGCAAGGTTTAAACGGGATTTGCCCATTCCCCTACAGATCCTACCACATTCACTAATGCTCAAAAAAAGTGTGAATAATCCCCAAAGGCACTGAAAAAAAAGAGCTAATATTTAATTAATGTGGTGGCAAATCATTTAAATCCACCATATTTCACTATGTATGGGCTCAGAGATGATCTCTGCAATCACAGGGTAACATTATTCATGATGTCACCGTGGAGAATAGCTAATAATAAGCAACAATGACTCAGATTGAAGCGGTCTGGAAGCCAGCAAACAGCTAAGAGACACTGCTCCCATAAATATAAAGAAAATAGAACAAAATTTGTCTGCTTTTGTCCTTGAAGAATATTCAAATATGAAATAAGCGTGCAAGATGAACAGTAACTAAGGTAATAGCCCTCCTTGATTTTCACACATTTTAAATGATAACAGACTTTTCTTTCCTTCTGTCTTTCTTTCTTTCTTTCTTTCTTTCTTTCTTTCTTTCTTTCTTTCTTTCTTTGTATATTGGGGAAAATTTCTCCAGTCCAAAATTGTTTAATTATTGCAGTTCTTCTCTAGACACTTGAAACTACGCCTATTACATATATCGTTAAGGTAAACCAAAGTTACATTCTTTGTTTTATTGCTTTCCCTCGATTTCAGATCAGAATTTGTGGGAGACTTTCTCAGTCTTTTCCTCTCTTTCTGCAAACATTTAGAATTAGGTGGATCTCTTCTGGGGCATGCCCAATTTTGATATCCCGGGATATGAAATATTAAAAAAGCCCATCGCCTGTTCCTCCTGCTGCACTCATCTTTGCACTGTATAATAGAAGCCTGAGTGGAACAAGAAAGGGAAAAGGGTATTTGCATCGGGCTAAAATCTCTCAAACAGTCTATGTAAGAGAGAGGGATATTATCTGTTTACGCAGCTGTCAAGGGGCCAACTGGCATTTTGTTTGAGGTTGGCGGACTAATATCCCCCACTCGGTCCAGGCAGATCAAGACGGTCATGGGGAATGGTTGTCTTTACGATTCTGAGCCATAATCCACTTGTGGGAGAGAGGCAAGGCCATGACCTCACAGGCAGAGAGAGGAAATAGAACAGACGAGCAGGCGCCACGGAGCTCTAGACACAGTGGGACTGCGGTTGGCTGAGATAAACTGCACTCACAGGTGAGCTGGGACGTTGCAACTGGGGATACAGCATGTATGTAGGTGTGTTGTGACAGAGGAAGGTATGAAAGCCAGTTGACTTGCACCAGTGGGGCTGCATGCGTGTTATTGTGTAGTGCCTTAAGTGATATTTATGTGGTATACAGAAATATGGACACTGCAACATTCAACCATGATCAGCTTTACCTAGTATCGTAAAAGGGAACGGGGATTAATTGCAGACTTAACAATGGACAAAATGAGTTGGAGATCACAAAGATCTTGGTCGTTAATGCTCCTTAAAAAAACAAAAAAAAAACAAAAAAAAACAAAAAAAACTGTCCTCTCTCCGTCAGAGACAGGCACATCCCTTAATATGGTGTTTTTCTTTAAACTTACGAAAAAAAAAAAAAAAAAAAATTACGTTGAATTGCCCTCAAAAAATGGCAACGGACATATGAATCATGAATCATACAATGCCATATATGGCATTAGAATAACTCTATTTTTGTTGTTTGTTTTGTTTTGTTCTGTTTCTTCAAGAGGTCTACCCTCAGATGTATTTTTAAGATGTCACTTCTCCCTCTGACTTTGTCCTGTTCTCCTTGGCATCAGGGGCATGTTTAAAGGGGTGGCATGGAGAAGAGTCTGACTGCAGTTTCACACCAGCACACCAGCAATGGCCAATCATCTCACCCTAATAAATTGTCAGCACATGCACTGGATACCACTTACCTGAAACTGCTGGTGTGAAACTGCTCTTAGGTGTGAAACTGTGGCTCTGTGGCTCTGTGGCTCTGCAGACAGATACTATTGGGTGGGGGGGGGGGGGGGGGTGACCCCCCTGGTGCCCCCCCCGGTGCCTCCCCAACACCATTGGACTAAAGTACTGTCAGTCTGACAATGCCCAATGGCATTGGATCAGAGCACTGTCAATTGCTGCCTGATTCGCTGCCAATTGCTGCCTGTAAATTTGATAATGCTCAACGCAAATGGATTGGCGCACAGTCAATAGCTGCTTGATTTGCGATGTGGAATCACGGTACCACGTTTTTCAAAGAGGAGAGACATGACTCGACCGCAGACCACATCTCTGCTCATGGTCTGTACACACTCAGTCATACATTTTGAAATACAGTAGTCCCCCCTTATCCACGGTGGATACATTCCAAGACCCCCGCTAATGCCTGAAACTGCAGATAATACCGAACCCTGTATATTAATTTATTAGTTTAATTTATAAATTAGGCACAATAAGAAATTATTCCTGTTTCGAGCAGGACGGCATGAGATGATTTCATCTCACTACTCAGAACGGCACGCATTAATTTTTATTTCTGGAATTTTTAATTTGATATTTTTGAATTGCGGTAATCTAAAACTGTGGAAAGCAAATCTGTGGATAAGGAGGGTTTACTGTATGTGGACTGGGGTGTTGTCGTTCTCTGCTGCAATATATGCATATGCAGGTGAACTCCACATAACAGCAACAGTAGTGAGTGATGTAGCCTACCCACGGTGGAAGGCTACTGGAGCCTCGATATTCCTGAAGACAACCCTTGCAGGTATAACGACTTGAAAAACTCCCAAGAGTCCCGTTATAATATTACGTAGCTAGTTAGTTAGCTTAGCTAACATAACTTTGGCAAACTAGTGAATGATTTTCCCCTGCTGTTCAGCAAGTGGTGCACCACCACATGAATAAAAAATAGACAAATATTGCTTTATTGGTTCTTCCTGTTGTTTTAAAGACTAAAAGCATAATCACTTTTCCCAAATAGGCTACAATAAAGTGGTGAATACTGAAATATGGGTTTTGAGAATTTTAACTTAGCGGTGCATTGGCGTTGAGAATTTTAAGCTGTAGAATGGTTTATACCGTTACGTTTGTATTGGAACAAAATAACGTTATTTTGGGGTGTCGTGGCAGAAATTAAGCCCTATATGCATATTCATAAACAGCTTCACAACTGAATGATTCTGCCTTTAATCAGACTAGGCCATAGCTATCAAATGTAGCTTTGTGTAATATTAGGGAGAACTTAGGGCACAGAGCAGTGCACAATAGCCTGAAAATTAATTAATTAATTTGACCTTAAACCCTAAATGGAATCCTGAGCCTCTGTTTGAGAGTAACTGGAAGATAAACTGAGATCCTGAATGCTCACTCAGCTGTCCAGCATGCCTAAACCAGTTAAACGAAAACTGACTCTGAAAATTCAGTTTTCATACAAACAATCTAAAGGATAAGGAACACTAATTAGACATGCATTATGAAATTATGAATAAATAATTAAGTTTGTGTGACACTACTGATGATTGTTTGTTGAATTGCATGTTTTAACAGTGAGCCATGTGAGACATTTTCCCCCCTCTTGTTTTTACCAATATTTACTTGTGAATTTTAAAATGAAGTGGTGATATGAGCTCCCCAAAGAGCAAAGAGATGAATCTCTGAGAGATTTGTATCATCAGTATGTTAGATTCCCGTTAAAGCATCAATCATAAAGAACTGACATATTGAGGTAACGGAGTCCTAAATCCCACTACTGGTCGACGGAAGTCTAGCTTTGTAGTAAAGTAGTTGAACTATAGGGCTCCAACAGTTTATCTCATGACTGTCATTTCTTTTTTTTCCCTTTTTCTTCATTTCTTCTTTCTGTCTCTGATTTTTTTTTCTGCTCTCTCAAACTCCCAGAAAACTATAATCTATTGGAGGGACCAGACCTTGGGTTACTCTGCTGGTTTCCACGGTAAAGGGCTCGTCACAGGATTTGTCTGACGTACATCAGTTTGTCTTTGCCCATATTTCTTGGTGTTTGTGACATATGGAGAAACAGAGGCTAGACTGTGTTTTTATAGAGTGGCAGTCATGTTGCTCTTTGACTAAGGATAGAAAGAAAAGAAGAAAAAAAGACATGTCCATTAAATTTTCGAATATAACCATGAGAGCTACCTAGTGACCTGATGAAAACTTCCATTATATCACTTTGGACTTTGCTACACAACCAAGACAAAACATTTCATGTCAAATAATGTATTCTGTTAGAGACAACCAGAGGTAGAAACAAGTTGTGTGAATTATTGTTATGTCACAACGTGTGCTATGCAGTTTTTGTTTTTTGTTGATTTTTTTTGTTTTGTTTTTTCATTAAAAGTGGTTATTTATCACTTAACTGATATTCCTCACTCTGTTTTTGAATGACAGTAGGCTAACACAGCAAGTCACTTTGACTAAAACCACTAAATTATGTAAATAATCATGAAATATCAATCTGATAGCAGCTCTGAGGACAATGAAAATTTCTGGTTCATACGTAGGATCTGAAAAATTAAACCTGACATGTGTTAGCCATTAGCTGATGCCAGAGTGGGAATTTCAATCAGTTGGATCTGCTCTGTCACTTTTGTTCAGCCTTAACTTTGTACATTTCTTTATGTATGAGCTAAACACAATTTAAACATGATACTTATGTTACACGTCTTAAGACTCTAATTTCTGAAACTTCAAATCTTTTAAAGATGTAAATGTGTACAACTATTTGATGGGCAGTTGTAAGTCTTTTCATCTAGGTTAAATCAAGGTTCATGGGATCAAAGGGACATGAGTATGAAGAGTGGTTTCGTAACAAACTAAAGTGCCTCCAGCTGAGACGCAGGTGCCCAGTGTCCTGTTTAGAGACTGTCTGTGGAATACAAACAAAGATCTATTGCTGGAGGATTGCAGGCTATGATTAAGCCCTGGGCCAGGACGGTCTAGTATGTGGAAATAGAGCTTTCACCAATTTAGCAAATTCTGCTGCTATCTTGAAATAGAGGTACTGAGATTTTTTTTCAAGAAATCTTCTCTTTGAGCGAAAAAAAAGTTCTTTATTTCTCACATGAAGTCTCACCCTATCTGGCTCTGTCCCTTATAATTGAACATGTAAATACAGTAAACATCAGGGTCTAGCACATCCATTTGGGAGCTAAGGAGGCTGTGGCCCATTAAAGCAGAACCTGGCCTTAACAACGGAGTTACATCTCTGTTCACTTGTTGTTGTTGGGATTCATTTACTTTTGTAACCATGTAACCACCCGCAAACATATAAATATCTCTATCCAGTTGTACCGTATACAAAAACTAACTGGCATCCACAAGTGGATAGCTACTGTAACCATTACTATCAGCACCCCACCTTGCCAGAGAAATGTATAATATGTTTTAGTGGAAATGCGGCACCTGGCGTGAGCCATTTGAAGAGAAAAAAGGATAATGGACTCTTAGTGACATTATGTAAAAGATAATACAAAAAGGACCTGAGAGATCAGTACAAGCAGGACAGTGGAAACCCTTACAAAGACATGCTCAAATCTCAAAATTGCCCTTCAAGCATCCTTTGGTTTCTACTGTTGCACAGCTCCTGGCTTTTATGCTTTAGTGGAGCCATTAAGTGATTCATATGGCCAGAGCAGCCACCCACACAGCAGTGGTAAAAAGGCTCTTACAGAGTCTGTAAACAATGCTGCTGGTGGGTTTGTGGAGAACACTGATGATGAAGTAAGATTTAAAAAATGTAGGATGTAGGGGCACACATTTTTGTTTTGTTGTTGTTTTTTTTGTTGTTTTTTTTGTTTTTTTTTTTAAACCCAAGAGTTTCTCTTCATGAGCTCTGACAAGGCCTCTCCTCTCCTCTCTCTCTTTCTCTCTCTCGGGCCAAAACTTTTCAGGAGGAGGGAGGGGAGGTGTATGTGAGCAGACAGGGTGAGTTATAGTGAGACTGTGACTCAGCAACTCTAGTTAAAGAAGGAGAATGAGGAGAATGGGAGTGAAGAGAGAGGATGGGGAGTTGTTGAAGAAGCAGAGCTCACATAAAACATAGGAAATATTGGTAGAGTGTGGCAAATGCAGTCACAATTGTCCTCCACATAGTCACAGATACATCCCTTATGGCTTGCTCCAGAATTTTATTTATTTATTTATTTATTTGTGCTTTTGATGCTGTTTTCTTTGCTTTTTCAATTTTAGGGAGGTGAGTGGGCACTAGGTTCCCCATACACATCAGTGCTACAACTGTGTCAGAGGAAGGGCCAGTGATGCAAGAAAACCATCTGTTATGAAACACGGGATCATGGGAAAGCACAAATGAGCCACAGTTATCAGGTTATTTAAGTGTGACATCCGCACCAGTGATATATGATGTTTAAAGAAAATTAAAAAGAATGAAATGAAGAAGAGATGTGTCTACATAGATATTTCACATTATTTTACCTTAAACAAATAAACAAGAAAACAAATAAATGAATGAATGAATAAATTATCACAGTAGTAATAATAATTCCTCAGTCCTTAAAGCTGTTTATCATGGTGTATTATTCCAGGAAACGAGATGGCTAAACATGCATTACTGGAACACGACTTTTTCTTCTCCTGCTTTCAGTGGCACGCAGCTGATTCTTGGAATTTCTGTAAGGACATTTTTACATGACAATTTCCTCTCAGCATATGAATCCATGAATGAGATCTATATTGGGCATCTCTAAACCATCGAGGTTGTTTACAGTTTTAATGCTCTTACGGTCTATACATATCAACATACTGTCAGATATACACAAAGCATACACGTTGGACACATTTTCAAAAGCCATCCATTGGACTGATATACAATAAGTTGATATTTTGTATATTTATGTTTATTTTTCCTGTGAGCTTTCCCACATAATAACCATATGATTGTATTGCACTCTTATACTGTGTGGAGCTACAGAATAGAATCATTTCGTACAAAGAATCTAAACACAGCTGAAAGTGTCCAAGTTTGCACCCAAAACATTCAATTAGAAATGCTCTCTCTCTCTCTCTCTCTCTCTCTCTCTCTCTCTCTCTCTCTCTTGCTTTCATAAAACTGTAATTTGTATGGAGCACATACTGTACTTCAGGAGAAACCATCAGCACGTGCTTGAGAATTAGCCTACTGTTATGACAGAAGAGGAGGAGAGTGCTCCTCTGGCGAAAACTGGTGAAAACAACAACCTGCATGTCCTCTGACCCGAGGAATCTTCTGCGTAGACATTCTGCCTATGTGCGTGGGTGAAAGCCGGCAAGGCCGAAGAGCACAAACATCATTATTCATCTGCGGAAGTTCACCGAAGAAGGGCAGAGGTCTGGGATGGAAAGCAGTGTGGTTCTGAGACCTTATGAAGTGAAATCTGAACAACTTCTCTCTTACACAACCCATAACCCATATCCACTCTCCCTCTCCTCGCCCCTGGTAACATTTCTTACATTTTTTTTGCTTGATGTTTGGGCATTATTTTATTGGTTGCTCACTAATCAGAGAGAAGAGTTGAAATAAGATGTCGATGCCCATTCAATATGTAAAACTTGATGAGCAATTAGCCAGCATTCATCCCTCTTTAAATGATGTTGCATCATTTTAAAAATATATCACCTCTCTGATGCTTTGGGAATTGAATGAATGTAATTAGAGAAATAATGGTGGCGCCATTAGAGGCAGAAGGAAAAAAAAAAAAAGAAAAAGAGATAAACATACTTTTCATGTTAAGAAAATCAGAGCTACTCTCTCCCTCTGAATGGCTCTGCTGAGAGTGGAGCAGAAGCAGAATGAATTTGATTAGAATTGCAGGTATCTAGTGATTTGTAGCATATAATGGTAAAGCTCCCAGCCATTAGCCAACAGTTTATTACAAAAAAAAGAAGTGTGTTTAATGTACTGGGGGCTTGGGGTTTTTATATTAAACTTGATGCAGTCTTTGAAAATATCCACTAACTATATAAAAATTAAGAAAAAAGAAAAAAGACAGAGAAGGAGATTGGAGACAGAAATAAGGAAATAACTGGGATTAAATGAGGATTCTATCGTGATTGGATAATAATATGACATTGTAGGAAAGACAGAGAAGGTGTGGTTCATACGCTGATCAACCAGGCTGACATTGCCTTCCTTTGACAGTTTGTCTTATGTTTTCAAATAATTGTGATGATGCTATTCACAACATGTTTTCAAGGTTAAGCGTAGGCATGTCCTAATAATTGACAGCTTTGAAAACAATCATTCGTTTATCACATTAAATTATCAAAATTACCCGCATTCATCTGAAGTTCATACAACTTTCAGCCCAATCCAGTTTTGTCCTTTGGTACTCTGATAAGCAATTGTGTTCTTTTTACAGCTCTAATTCTATATCTTACTTGGAACAACCCCCCCTACACACGCACACACACACACACACACTCAAAAAAGTGATACATAAAAAGCTAAAAAGTGACGGAGTAAGTCGCACATTTCATGCACAAAGAAAAATTCAAGGAATACATGCAGTTGACTAACCGAAGAAAGGGTGAGATAGAATAAGACCCAGTATTGCTCCAGATTACAAGAATATGTTAATATTTTGCCCTTCAACTAGCAGGTCATGAAACAATGACAATTATTGTCCTATCTAGGGAGTAGCCCTGTCATAATGGATTTATAATGCTTCTAGTGAGCACTCATTAACACCTATTCTCAAACACATCCAGATGTGCAAGTAGGAAGCATTCTCGCTAATTAGGCAGAGTGTTGAACGTTGCAGTAACACATATATTTACTCGAGATATACTGCTCAGTACATATGTCTGGAAATGCATTTAAAATCAGTTTAAAACAGCAGGACAGTTCAAGCCTTTTAAATCCTTGAATCCTATCCAGGGCTGACACAAGAAAATCTCTCAGTACATCCTCTCTCTACAGCTAGGTCGATGTTTTAATCTTATTCTTCTTAAATTCTCAATCAGTGCAATGTAACATTGGACCAATGGTACAGACCACTTCATAAAGTGGAAAACAAAAGAAACTGCTGCTACTGCATATATATTTCATTGGTAAGGTAGTTCGCTCTGAGAAGGCAGGGGGCAATACGAGGCCAAATTTCCAATTCTTGTCTATACCAGCCTCTATTTTTATTGATACAAATAGCAACACTTAAGTAGAACAGAACAGTGAAATATTCATTCAAATGTACCTTTAGGTTTAAACCAAAGAGAACAGGTAAGTCTTGGAAAAAAAAGGATTGTTCACTAGCTGATGTGGCTTATCAAATTAGCAAATTAGCATGTACATTTAATTCAGGTTTATAAATATCTAGCAAAGAGACTTTGCTTCAGTGGGATCTCCATCTATTTGCTCACTTCATGTGCAACACATTTCTTGTGATCCTTGATATTATTAAGTGATGCATACAACATTGGAACAGTGACTGTTGCTGATATGACAATATTTCAGGGTTTAAATGAATCACACAACCACGTGCATTTTTAATTAGGAAGGATAGTGAAAGAAGATTGTGTTTTGATGTCTCTTCCATGACTCAGATGGAAAAGCATGTGTCTTCACTTTTGGATATTACAGGCAGAAACATTTACTGATTGATGAAGGCACAGCTCCTGAATACGGCCAACAGGAATAGTTTGATTCATGCAAAAACAAACAAACAAACAAACAAAACTAACTAACTAACTAACAAACTAACTAATAAATAAATAAATAATTCCCCACCATAGTATTTCATTAAAATAAAATATTATAGTCTGTGTGGAGGCCTTACTGATTATATTAAAGATGTTTCCTCTTGCTAAGCTAACAAAATGCTACAGCTCACAAAACCCCTGGATTAAAAACAGAATGAGAAAGAAGTGACATCACTTTGCCCTTCAGTTGCTCCTGCACACATTTCTTGTCTTTCTGTATCTCTCTCCTATTAATGCCTTTGCCGTTGATTGTCCCAGCTTGTGCAATATTAATTTAATGTAGGCCACTGGGGACAAAATGTTTTTGATGTTATTTGAAATGGAGAAATCAATGGGAAAGCATTTTGGTTGTTTGGATCAGCGGATGCCAAATAACAATTGCTTGGAGGAGAAAAAAGGAAGGGTTGAAAGTTTTCTTCAATTTGTTCTTGGTCTGCCCTCTCTCTCTCTCTCTCTCTCTCTTACCTCTGGCTGTGATTATTAGATATCATATATATTATCTGCCTAAAATTTTTAAAGTCTTTGTCGAGCTGTATGATAGTAACATTGTTGTCTCAGTTTTTATTCATGAAATGCACCCATTACTGTTATACTGATACTGAGTAAATCTAAATAAATAAATGAGCCTGTGAATATCTTGTGAGAAAGCAAGACATAATTATGATTCTGATCATCTCATGTACTTTTCAGAGTGCCGAAGCTTGTTTAAGTGCCAGAACTACAAAAGGGGGTGGAAAGAAGGGGTCAGTGTAAGGGTAAGGTGAAAAACACATCACTAGAGCTATTACTGTTTGGATATTGATATGAAATGAGAAGAACACATTATGCTGACACAAGTTCTTCCACAACAGACAGTTCTACTGAGATAGAATGTAATAAAAGTTGTTTTCTCCTTCTCTTTTTTTTAAGATGTCACTCTCTGAAAATGATCTATGCTAAGTGTCTAGTTATCATCATCATTATCATCGTTATCATCATCAGTCTGATCCCCTGCCCACTTTCCCATTTTGCCTAGGTGACAGCAGCATTGAACACAACAGCCTGATTTGAGGGAACATTGCTGTTATAAGCAAGAGGGCTAATGCACTGGCTGGACCGTTTGTATTAGTCCTTTTACCATTTTCATGGAAATTAAACATCTGACGAGAGATTCCTGGCTGTTGTTTATGTTCAGATGTGATGTCATGCTGAAATTAGGAGCTATTAGTTTGGTTTGAAAGTGCATGTGTTTGGCTGCATTGGGATTACCAGATACAGTTAACTATGTTAAATATAGAAGGCAAGCAATAATTTGAAAGCAAATAAAAATCACACTGTGGGAGGTTTAAGATTTTTTTTTTTTTTTTTTTTTTTTCCGAATAACCCATGCTCCCCTGAGACGGTGAGGCATATTGGGCTAATGTGACTTAAAGATTTATTGCATTCAGCAGAATCATAGTTTTCTTTCTCTTTCTGTCTTTCCCATACCTTTATTTAGGATGATAGACATCCCAAAATCACATTGCTAGCCCACTAAAACAGAATCTCAAGTTCAAATCCCAATGGCATTGCTTCCGGTTTGGCTGGGCGTCCACATACATACAGCTGGCAGTGTTCACGGATGGGGCCATCAGAGAATTGTCTTTCTGTTGCTATACTGACTCCCACCAGCCGGTCAGGTGCTAGATTAGTGGTGGACAGATCTGGGGATGCATAGCATGAACCTCCGCTTGCGCTACGGCTTCCTGAAAAAGTCTGGTGAAAAAGTGGTGGTTTGTGTCTCCATATGTATTGGCCTCCTCCCACTGCACATACGTACCAAAAAAAAAAAAAAAAAAAGCCACACAAATAAACAAACAGACGAAAAGAACAACCACTAACTATGCCATTCAAAAACAAATTTAGAAGGAAAAGAATTTCAGACAACAATGGTTTGGTAACCAGGGAAAGTACTTTGGATGAAGGTACAACAATAATAGTCCTCAAACTCTTATATCCTGTCGTCATTATTGTTTCATACTTCAGTCAGGATTGTGGGGCATGCAAAAGAGAGAGAGAGAGAGTGAGAGAGAGAGAGAGAGAGAGAGAGAGAGAGAGAGAGAGAGAGAGAGAGAGAGAGAGAGAGAGAGAGATCGGTGGGTTTGCACTGAGGACTTAGCAACCAATCATGAAATCACCTTGAATAACTGCTGTGCAGTTGGAAAATAGTCACATATGACATATTAGCAAGTTGGTCCAAGAGCTCTAGCCCACTATGCAATGACATTTCCTTGTTCTATAAGTGAAGGCAAATGGGAGGCTTTGGGGATGGGTATTTGAGAACCATTTAGAGCTGTTATATGTTGCCCATCTTTAAAGGTCTGTACTGAGAACATTTTTAGAAGTTACTTTCTCTAAGTTCAATTAATTGTTAGCTGCCCTCCCTTGGTTTCAAGACGTTTTACCCTCATCCAAACCACCAGACCTTGATTAATTCATGTAGCTTTCAAACTTCTCCTTCCTCTTTCTTTTCTGTTTTTTTTCCCCTTTCTCTTCCTTTTTTATTTCATGGTTGCTCATTTTCTGCTTCACCTGGAATTCTCTCTCTCTCTCCTTATATGCATCATTTTTCTCACACTAATTCAGGACTGGCAAATCAATTTATGTTTTTTTTTTTTTTTTTTGTGTGTATGCGCAGCATGTTGGCAAATTGAATTCAAACAGGCTTGTTGTTTTAATATTTTATGCGAACAGGCCTTAAAATAGGTTGTGTAGATGGATTGCTGTAGGTGTGTAAGAACATTTTCTCCCAGAAAACTACTGCTGACACGCTGAAAAAGGAGGGGGGAAAGAGGAAATCTCATTGTGATTATTCACATAGTGTGTCAGAGCTATTCTTCACATTTCACCCTGGAAAGTGATACACGAGCAACTCGGGGGGAAGAAAAATGTTCATAAATGTATAACATGTATAACAGTCCCACATGAGAAGTATGTTGTTCAGTATGTATCAAAGAATGGTTAACATAGTGTGAGTGACATATTTCAGAACTGCAGAAGAAACAACTGGGCCTGGCCAAGAACAATTCAATTTTCTGGCTCACGATACTTGCAACAGGAGTCATCTTGTGTTTCAAACAGTGCCAAGGTTGTTAATTGCTGGCATTTAACTTCTTTTCATCTTGAAAATGTCTTCTCAAAGCCAAAAAAGGAAAGGGGCCATAGATTATGCATAAGCCAAAGCAAAAAATGGCCTGCATATGGCAAAAGAAAAAAAAAAAAAGGAAGAAAGATACTCCTTTATATAATCATGAAGCAAACATCTGAGGCCTATACACGGTCATGGCAGACATCCGGATTTGTTTAGGAATGCACAGGTACTTGGGTGTACGGAACAGCTCAGCAGGGAATCATAACATTGCTTAATCAATCTCATTTTTAAAATATTGTAATGATTGAAAATCAAGAGACGAGTTCAGCACAAAGTCGGATACATGATTAAGATCAAAATGAATAAGGCTAATTTTTTTTTTAATACATTTTAATTCTTGTTTGATGTTAATACAAATCAAGTAACTGTTGAACACATTTTTAAGCTGTGTTTTGATGCATACATTTGTAATTGCCACAGGTGTATATCTTCACTCATTATCCAGCTGATAATGGTTTCCTTAGCTCTAAATACTGGGCTCCAGCCTTTGGGTCAAAATGGTTTCAATCCATTTTCGATGGCCTGAAAAACATTTGTGTGCAAAGGTCAAACACATACATTCAAAAACTGATTAAATATTCTCAGTCATACACTCATTTCCATTTCTTAAAATACATCATAAGTACGTTCAAATTACTGTTATTTTAGAACAAAAGAAATGTGGATGCACTGAATGTTGAAAATTCACTGCCAGGTCATGACTACAATAGTTGTTTACTTGATATGTATGTGTTACTTTGTTTTTGGTTTGTTTCTTTACCATGTTCTTTCTTTCTTTCTTTCTTTCTTTCTTTCTTTCTTTCTGCTAGCAGTGTGATTTATTCTTCAGCAAACTAAAGTTCAACCAGTGGTTTCAGAAATCATTTTGTCATCATGGAATCACTTGCAGAGCTAAATTGTTTTTGGTTTGTTTCTTTACCATGTTCTTTCTTTCTTTCTTTCTTTCTTTCTTTCTTTCTTTCTTTCTTTCTTTCTTTCTTTCTTTCTTTTTTTTCTTTCTTTCTTTCTGCTAGCAGTGTGATTTATTCTTCAGCAAACTAAAGTTCAACCAGTGGTTTCAGAAATCATTTTGTCATCATGGAATCACTTGCAGAGCTAAATTGTTGATAATTTACTGCATTTTAATGTCATTTTAGGAGCATGCTTACTTCTGTAGCTGCTGTTCCTCTCACTTACAGATCTGGCCTATGGTGTATATACACACATATGCCACCAAGCCCTTAGAGGGCTTGCTACAGCTTCTCTTAGCTTTGTAGGTCATGAGGAACAGTGAATATGATGGCAAGAATTAACAATGCAGTAAACAAGACGGAGCAGTCCAGATGGAGAGCAAAGTGGCTGAGAGCCAGATCCCTCCACTTATCTGCTTGCTTTCTTCTCTCTGAAGAAGAAATACAGTGAATAAGAAGTTTTAAGGGATGAGCAGGCCAAAGAAATACATTCTGGTGTGAATGCAAGACCGGGGAAAGAAAATGACTATGAAAATCTGTGTGCTTTGTGTCCTACTGCATGTGATATAATTCTGATGTGTTTTGTATATGGGATAATGAGAAAACAGAGAAAAAAAAAACATGCTTTTTTGCTATCTGATGTGAAATAAAACTATGAAAAGTCCTATCCAATGTATTTCATCAAAACCAATTAAAAGAATGAAAATGACAGAATGTCAGATTGAACTTCTCTAAAAGAGGTGACAAAATTATTTGATCTGTTTCTGTCAGTTCACCTCTCAAAGACAATCTGAAATTTAATTTTAATTACAACCCAAATTCAGACGGCCAGAGTCAAATGGCTGCCTGACAGCTAAAAGAAATGAACTAAATAAGTGTGAAATGAAATGCAAACATGTTTTATCAAAAGCAGCACAGCCACTATCAGAGAACATTTTTGAAAGAGACAGTGAATGAAGGCTACTTGCTTTCTGAGGTACAGTATCTGCTATGTTTCAGATAAGTCTGAGCAAAACATCTGAACAAAATACACAATTGATTTCATGGAATAGTTTGTCTCCATTGCACGCCATGGTCTCATGTGTTGAATCATAAGAGGTCTTGAGTGTTTGTTGGGAAGTGAGATTAAACTCAACCTGGCATTAGATTAATAGCGTAGGGGATTTTGTTTGTTTGTTTGTTTGTTTGTTTGTTTGTTTTTGTTTGTAATATTTTCCTTTTCGTTACTTTTTTTTTTTTTTTTTTTTTTTACATAGCTCTGAATGTAATATGGTAACACTAGATTAATACAAATTCTTCGTACGAAAGCTACTTTTTTGCAAGAGCTGGATACAATTCAACATCATTAGGTCCCATGCCATCAGAAAATAGAGCTTGAATGCCATCAGCTGTCGCCCTGTTTGAAAAATTCTTCTAGGGTATGTTTTTTTTTTTTGTTTTGTTTTGTTTTGTTTTTCTTTATTTTTTTTTTTTAATCATGCGGTCGTATGCCAGTCTCTTGCAGTGATCAGTCACAGCTAACTGTATGTCACATGTTGGACAAATATGAATGAAAGCAATCTTCCTCTGGGATCTGAACTGCGGTCATATTGTGCAGATGTGAGGAACTGAGGAAAATACTGTACATCTTGCTGTGTCACAGACCACTGCCTCTAGCTGTCACAGGGTGACCGCTTGTATAGAGGAACCTGACATAGATGAGTTTTCTCTAGTGACGACTACTTAAGTTGTGGAACCCATTTGTAAACAGATTATTGCTGCTGGAAAGTAATTAAATGGGTGCTCTGGAGCATAGATAGTTAGTTGGTCGTTGCCTGATTTTCTATTTAAGCCCCAGGTTTCTAATGTGTCGGTGCCTTTTTGTGAGGTGTTCAGAAGTCACATATAGCAGAAGGAGACATTGAAGGATAATAATGTTGGCGCTGTGGATGCTATTTTTTTTTTTTTTTTCCCAGTATTGGAAGTGGAGTCAGAGATGTTCAGGCCTGCTACTTTTTTCTCCAACTGCATGCAGTACAACAGCCGTTGGGAAGACACCGAACAATGGTAGTCAAATGACCTTTGAGGACTCCTCCTTTTGTGAGAGTTTTTATATCCTTCTCGCCAAATACTTTGACCCCAAGGACAACTAAAAAACAGTTTGCTCTGATTATTTTGTAAAACATTAGTCCTCATGGCCGCCCACCCTCACCCTTTCCTTGACTCCATGTTCTCCAAATGTCCTCTTTCACACCAAATTTCTCTTTTCACAAGGTGAACAAGTCATAAAGCAGAGAGAGAGTGGAAAATTACTAGAAGCTACATTCATCAGAAAAATAGGCCCTTTTATTACATCTTTGATACAGTTGAGCATATTACTTAACGCACTTGCAAGCTAAAGTCGTCTTATTTAAAATCAAAACCCACAGGGCTGAACTGAGAGGACGCTTTGGGAGGATGGGGGAGAATGGAGTTAATGGAGTTGGTGTTTGTGTCTTACCTCTGATGCCTTGGCTCCTGTTAGTACTGTACACATATATTTTTTATTTTTTATTTTTTTTTTTTTTTTCTTCTGAGCACCTCCATTGTTCACCCAGAGCTAAGAACCGGACTGGAGTTGGCCAGAGAGCATTAGCCGTTGGGCTGGAGAGATCAATATCACTGTTTGCCCTGTAAACACACTTGAAAGGGAGGTTTGATTGGAAGGCAGAAGGGTGGGATTGCTTACACTTATTTCAGTTGACTGCTGACTCCTTCCTTATCGTGTCGAACCTCTGTGCCTTGGATTGTCATGGGAAGTCTTTGATTTTTGAACTTTTGAAATGAATGTCTTAATCTTCATTTGCTTTTAACATTTATTTGTTTTTTGGAGGGGTTTTATACTGTTTTTTTGGTTGCTAGATGCCAAGGGTTGTGATGGATAGCCTACAAATGTCATAGTATTGGTATGATCATAAGTCTTTGCGTGTAGTGTAGGGTGTAGCTTAATTTGTAATTTGAATACTACTGTATTCCTTTATATCACTGGAAATATGTTGGATGCAGTGATTCTAGTCTTTTTCCCCCCTTTTTTCTGTCTTTTTTATTTATTTGTTTGCTTGTTTGTTTGTTTGTTTGTTTGTGTATTTTTGGAGCTAGGGCTGATAAAAATTACTAGAACCAGAGCATGTTTGGAGTGTTTAGTGTATAATGTATCCTGTGGTCAACCTGGTTGAACTGTGGGCACCCATAGCTTCATTTATTTATTTATTTATTTATTTGTTTATTTACACACACACACACACACACACACACACACACACACACACACACACACACACACACACACACCCTTCTAGCTCAATTCCACCACCCAGAAGAGAGAGGGCTGACTAGACCAAAGGAATCCTCCAGAGTTCAGTTTACCACTCTGTGCCCTCATCTGTGGTGATCTCCTAGGAGAGTGTGGAGATTGTTTACAGCACTAGGCCTGGACTCTCACAGCAAATCTTTTCTTTTCCTCCTTATCCTATTATAGAGATTGTCTTAACTGGCACTTCTGACTCGGTGCTGCGATGTCCTTTCTTCTAACTTCAGATAGAAACACTTAGATCAGACACCAGGAATCTCCTTCTCTAGAGATTTTCTTTTCGAAATGCAGTTTAGTCTAGGGGAAGAGAACTTTTTTTTTCTCCCCTACCAGTTTCCAGAGACATTTTCAGAGAATGCCAGAGTAACTGTAATGAAAGATTATACAACTGTAACTGAAGAAGACATGCATTATGACCATACCCTCAAAAACGTTCAAGATTTTTGCACATGAAGTCTATTGCATAGGATTGAACACATATTTTCTGACAATTATAATTCCAGCTCAGTTAACAGTTTCATTTGGTATGTCATTGTTCAGAAAATTACTTTTATTGATGCAAATTGTGCTTAAACAAAACAGAGTAAAATATAATCCAGTTTATAACCATCTGTAAGGATGGTGCACAAAGCAAGTTTGGGGACATTTTATTTTAAATATTTGTCTAAAAGTGACACCTGGAACTGCTTCAGTCAATAGATTTTGCTGGCATCATTGGCCAGCTGCTGACACAGGGGACTAGCTTGGAGTGTTGCCACAAGGTCCTTAATGTACCCCAACAACAGATCTGAGATCAGCTGTAACGACCTCCTCCCTGATTTGATTCATTACAAATCACACAGTGTTACTGAAGAAATTCTTTAGGAAGACTTGGAGAGATATTGTTCAATTCTCACCTTAAATTCATTTTGCTTGGTCAGAGAGACCATATTGAGCAAGCACTTGGCATGCTGTCTTCTCACATACCATCAGTTTTGGCCTCTTGTAGAAGTCAATACCTAATTATGACACTAATGAGATTAGATTGTTTCAACAGAACTGATGATCATCAGCAAACTGCTGATTCTGATTGGAAAGAACACACCACATACACATTCACACACAGGCGTGCATACGCACGCACGCACAGGGGTGCATGCATGTGCGCGCGCGCGCACACACACACACACACACACACACACGGATGCACATACGGATGCACATACATATGTACATGAATACTTACATACATACATACATACATACATACATACATACATACATACACACATACATAAAAAGACCCAAGTCTCCAGCCATCAGCGATTACAGGCTGAAAATTTTATGCATGCACATTCTTGCATCAGACTGTGGGCCATGACTGAAATAATTTTGTATTTGTTTAAAATCACATGATTCTAAGTTTTAGCTTTTTGAAGCAAGCAGCTTTATAAAACATAAAAGACACAGTTTCCAAGATATACCTAAAAAATAGGATGTAATCTCAGTCAAACATGACTACAATCGTCAACAGCTGTCTATTTTGCGGCATGCTGCCAGAGCAAACATGCATGTTGGAGAAGATCCAAAATAAACAGCAATCCTGAGCAAAGCATATGATGCCGCAGGTCATTAATTAAAATGCTGACCATTAAAAGCCGTGTAATGACTCTTGTTAGAGATTATCCAATCCTACATTAGTTTCATGTACTTCTTCTAAAGTAAATCTCTGATGGACATCGACTTTATGGGCTGTAAAATAACTTGATATTAAACATCCCAGAGACTCGGTTCTTGCCTTCCAGGTTACGTCCGTGGTTTGCTTAAAGCTGGACTCCTGTCAAGACAGCATAAAATGTATTGGACTGAGTAACTAAAGACTGATCTTAATTTCTCCCTCACACATTATTTGAAGATGCCCACGAAGATATTTATATCAGTATGCCTTTCTTTATCTAGAAATCAAGTAGTCCCATTATCAGTAGTCCCATTCATTTATTTGCTCCAGTACAGTGTGTGGTCAGATGAACATAGATGCTGAATCACGATGGAACTGCTCAGTGAGCCTATTGGGAAGCTAAGTAAAGTGATCATATGTCCCTATGTTCACTGCATTCTGGAATTAAGCAATAGCATACTCACAGCTCAAAAGGAAGATATTCAATCAATAAGCAGTTGACTGTCTCTACAAATACTCACATTCCTCCATACAGTAAAAGAACTCATTGTAAAAAGTATATATATATATATATATATATATATATATATATATATATATATTTTTTTTTTTTTTTTTTTTAATTTCATATAATTTTCTTCCAATGTCAAGCCAGAAACACAGAAACACTACCAACCCTCCAAACTACTCATTTAATAATTGGCACACCGTTTTGTGGCCATCTGCCCCACCCTGTAATACCTTCCTGAAGTACCCCTGAAAGTTGAACCCAGATGATGTGCATCCTTTTCCAAAGGTCTGGCCAAGAAAAACAGCAACAAAGGCCAGACAGATTCAGTGACTTGGAGGAGAAGCAGGAAAACAAAACAAAACAAAACAAAAAAAAAAAAAAAACTTTGCACTCAGTATGTGAAGGGGCAAAGATTGGGCTTTTTAAAAATGTGAAAGGCAGTAAAACCTGTGAAAAGCACACCGTGTCAAAATGAAGAACTGTTTAGCTGAGGATTCAGATTCCGCTGATCAATAAATCTCCTGCATTGTCCATATGAAACACGTCCACCAAAGAAGGGCAACACTTCAGTAAAAATTGTGGACCCACAGCACACATATTTTACGTTCATCTAACCAGTGCTTGATGTGGGCCAGTACTCACCGCCAGTACTTACTCTTTGGTGTACCGAGATTTTTTCTTGCATTCCAGCACTTTTCAAAAGCTGCCAATACTCTTTTCTGCCCTCTCCATATCAGGCTCTGAGTGATTCATAATGATCCTATAGGCTATAGGCTGCATTACGCAGGGGGCACTACTTAATGCTCACCTGTTCCCATTCTCTCAACACGTCTACATATCGTTAATGCCAAGATGTGCAGTAACCTTGTTATCATCACCCCTTGCAGAGTTCTCCATTGCAGGCCTGATGATTTCAATTGCTCTAACAATTGAAATCAAGTTCAAGTTCTTTATAGTATATCCAGTGACTACACAATGAATTTCTTAGCTTGTTTACATCTGGGTACTACAGACAAACTTAAAAACAGACAGTAACTAGACGGGCACTCGGAGAGCGCAGACCTCCACCAAGGCCAATAGTCCACTCTTCTATGATATTCAAATCTCTGCATATATTTTCAAAACTATTAAAACAGAAAAGTCAGAATGTATGATTGTGCAAGCTAATTTATTGTAAGAAACGATTAGCGATTACACGTGTTACGAACCTCGGTCGTTAGTTCTTGTTCTTGTGGATGTTTCTGTTGTTTCGTTGTGTGGGTGTGTGTCTTGCTGCTGTTGGAGAGCGAGGAACAAACAGAGAGAGAGTTGTTGTATTTGAGTGATTAGTGGTGTTATATGGTATTTGTTAAGTGTTCCTCCTTTGTCTACAAAAAGAAACCAGTCACTGATTGTGTGAGTTGTTGTGAGTGTTGTGTTTCTGCTCTTTAAGTTTGTGTATAAGAGTGTTCACAATTTTGTGTGCACGGTAACATCTGTTCTGTTTCCGCCCTGGGAGCTCTAGGGGTGAGCTTCCATTTTTGTTTGCGTTATCATTTTCTCCTTGTTTTTTGGTTAGATATGGAGCCAGTGTAGTGCTTGTCTTTATTTTGTCTTTTATTTTCTGGTAGAATAGGTCGATTTTTCCAAAATAGTTAGTTTTCGTTTTGGTTATTATTTTGGCCTTGGCAACCCCCGACGCTATTCTCCCCTTTCTTTTTGTATTTTGGTGTAAATAAAATTGTAAATATCTTTTGGTAATTATATGGTCTCTGTCACTTTTGTGTTGCTGGGACGTAACACATGCGTGTTATGCTAGTCCACATAACAACCATTAAATAGGCGTACTTTGGTCATATCGACTTGGACAAAACAGTAAGAATAATTTAGACATTGCTAATTTCCTACATACCTGCTGTATTTGTTTCTACAGTGATACTTGAGGTGGCAGTTATGTTTTGTTGTATGTGTAGTCGCGGCACACCATTCACTGTAATTACGACAAGTTTGTGACGCGGTTAATTTCTCACAATGTTAACAAAAGTGGAAAATAAGACATGGTCCACTCTGTGACTCAGATTCGCCCCTAAATTTTCCCAAATTATTCCTTGGCTTACATCCTTCCACCAAGTTTCATGAAAATCAGCCTGGTAGGTTTTTCCATAACCAACAAACAAATAACCAAAAAAAACGCACAGTTATGCTTCAAGTTACCTTGGCAGAGGTAACTAGAATCATAAAAATACAACACACACACACACACACACACACACACACACACACACACACACTATATATATAGTACCATACAGATATTACATTATTATTATATATTTTTATTATATATTAAAAAATGAATGGTTTGGCAAATGATTGTCCCTTTGAGTAAATAAATTTATGTCGTGAACATCAGCGATATCTCCTAGTATCTTTTATTCACTGTAGAAATTCAGAATGTAATACTTAATGATTTGCTGGTACCGGCCGATACACACACCAACACGTGAATAAGCGGAGTACCGGCATTTTTTTTTTCCCCACTTGAAACACTACATCTAACTAAATAACAGGCATGTAGACATGCATACTGTTGTTGAAATCAACTGAACATTTTTTTACTATGTGAGTGCATGTGTCTGGTCAGGACCTGGAGCACACCCCCCAGAAAGTCCACCTCACCATGGTAAGCATCAACCCCGCTTCTTATTTTTTTCATCCTTTGCCTTTATGTTTGTGAGCAGTAGTTTTAAATAACTAACTTGAATAAAATCAGACTACACTATATGGTGGATTTTTACTCTTGGCTGTTTGTATTAAATATGCAGTTGTTAATCACTTATTCTAAAACTCTTAGCAGTATTTCTGCACTCTTTATTGTTAAATAAAACTGTTATTGGGAACGTTTCTCTCTCTCTCTCTCTCTCTCTCTCTCTCTCGATTTTTTTTTTTTTTTTTTTTTTTTTTTTGTGTAATGAACCTGTATGACCAGTGTACCTATAACAAGTTGTATGCTGAATATTTCCCTGGGTGGCATAGTCAGCTACATTTTTATGGTTTTATAATTTAGATGGATTCCTTATGTGTCCCACATGCCACATTGCTGAAAGATAGCCACTGAGGAGTGCTGATAACACAACAAGGGTACAAAGTGTGTGGGGTATATCATTATTCCCAATGTAGCACTTTTGTTAGTTGGTCCTTCCATTTTTGCGGTTTTACAAAGAAAAAAATAGCAAGATCTAAACAGTTTTCTATTGAAATTTGTCAGTCTGAAGTTATGTTAAGTGGTGAAGATTTCTATTGACAAATATTTAGGTTTATCCAGACTTTTGATGGGCAGTGTATATCAGCGTAAAGGAGAATATAACTTTTTGATTGTGATTGTGATCGTGATTATGATTATAAATATCTTTTTAATTAAATTCCTTTTTTTTTCTGACAGTCTGAGAAATTGATGAAATGCTGAAAAGTGTTTGAGTCACATTTAAATATCATTGTATATTTAAATCGATATCTAATCATTGTGTTGCTCCTGGCCCAGCCTGACTTTTCTTTTTTTTTTTCTTCTTTTTTTTTCTTTTTGTACCTCATGTTGCATTCTATGTTAATTCGCTCAAGAAACCTCTCCAACCACTCACTTCCAGTGATTTCTGTTAACATTTGCTTTTTCACACCGTTATCTATATTGTTTCCAAATGTGGTCCCCCTACCTGAATAATACATGAAGAATTCCTTGGTTACCAAGATTTTCAAATCAGCATATTTTAGTTATTTATCCTCTCCCCATTGTCTCTGGCACTAAAGTACATTACACTCAACGATGACCCTGACATTCCATGGAAGTCTGTTTAGTCCCCTCCTCTTAGTCATGATATAATCATCACCCCCAGGAAAACTACTTTCTTTTTCTCCTTAAAACAAAATCTATGAATGATTCATATCTGGCTGTCCATCCATATTAAAAAAAAAAAACGTTTTTACATCTACCTGAATTCCACTAGTTATTGTAAGGTCGGTGAATCATGGAAGGAAAAAGAGGGGGGGTGGTCTGCAGCCCAGCCAGTGAGGAGGAAGATGAAGCCTGGTCCAGAATACAAATGTTAAATTACAACGGCAAGTTGACGACAGGTGGGACATTAAATATTTCACAAATAGGAGGGTTAAGAGGAGGCACTGACGGTGGGAAAAGTTACACTTTTGGTAATGCTGAGCTGACTTTGACTCATCACAACAGTTTGTATGAAAATAGATTTAAAAACTCATCGAAAAAGCAGGACTACTGGGGATGTCTTTCACAAAAAAGCAGATCAAACAATGTAGATCACTGTTTTGTTTTTTGTTTCTGCTGTGAGCCCTTAGTGATGCTGCACATAAAGGTGAATGTGTGCATCACATTTTCACTGTGAAGGTTGTATGAAAAAAAAAAAAAAATCTCTTACTTGTGCTGGAAGTGTTATTATCTGGTATTTGTACTAGGACATGATTTAAGTAATAGTTTACCAATTTAACTTTAACAGTTCTTTAACAAATGACACATATGTGACTTTTTATGACACTGTCTATTCACATAGAAGTTTAACAACTTTTACTGCATAATTATCATTAGATCTGGTTATGATTATGAATTGTTCGTGGCAACTATTTTTTTTTTTCTTTTTCCCCATGTCTAATAATTATTACATCCAAGTATTGTATTAGTGTATAGAGTAATTACCAAGAGTTATGACTGTTAAAAAGCCAAAAAAAAATAAAAAAAAAAAACAGAAGGGAAAGAAAAACAAGAAAGAAAAGAAAAAAGAAATTCCCCCCATGAACTGCTGTAGCACCTAACTTAATAAGCTCAAATGAGATCCCTCCACCACCCTTCTATTTTTTGCCTCCTTTCCTTCTGAAAGAAGGTCATGATTTCTTCTCTTCTTTTTCCTTCTTTTCAAAGAACTCCCTTTGCCTGTAATGCATTAAAGATCAAGTCATGCATGTATTTCCCATTTGATCTAATTGTTTTTTGAACTCCAGTAAAAAGAGTCATCTTTGGGGTTTTTATGGAATTCTATTTAGAAGTGTATCTTTTAAAAGCTTTGAAAATAGCTGTTGTTGTACTGTTGTCCAGCTAATAGATTGTTAATAGAAATGCGATGGATACATCTGAAATGAAATCCAAACTGGTGAATATTAATAACAGTAAAAAGGAAAAAGAAAGAAAAAGAAGAAAAAAAAAAAAAATCCATCGAAAATTCAACTGTTCAGCCGATCTCTCTGTAGTCAGTAGTGCCAAGAAGAACTTGTAGAGTTACACACACACACGCACACACACACACACACACACACACACACAGACACACACACACACACACGTACACTTATGCACATGCACTCATGCACACACTAACTCACGTATGACACAGACTGGAGGGTTAACAAAGGGACACTTGTTTTTATGGGTGTGAATGTGAGGTTCTTGTCTATTGCAGATAAGGTCATATGTGATTGTGTATATCTCTGCCTGAAGACACTGTCTTGTGCCCAATAACATCTTGTGCAGCACACAGAGTGAAATCAAGTAGGAAATCAAGAACAATCTGTAAAACTGCTTAGATGTATTGCCATTCCCTGCCTTTGAAGAGAGCGTGTGACAGAAGCAAAATATAATGCATGCAATCTCACTGTTTTTCTTTTTTTTTTTAACTGCTCCAATAATTCAAATCTCAGAATTTTGACAAATTAGGTTCTGATTTAGACAATCTTAACAGCTCAAATTCAGATATCAAAATAGCTCAAGAGGCTCAAAAGGCCAAAATCTCACCGTGCATAGGTGGTCACACATTAAAATCTGAGTTTACATTTATTGTCTCATTTTTAAAGGTTATCATGGTTGAGGTGTGGTTTTGTGTCAAACTTAGCTCACAAAACACATTTCCCATAGAGGACCATTAGACAACTCCCCCACAGAAATAAATCTATATTCAGTAAACTAATAATGATGAGAAACACCTGAGGCCCTATACCAGAGCTGAAGTTGATTGAACACTTGCACTACTTTTAATTACAAAACACTCTCCAGCTGAGCTCCTGCTCAGTGTTGGGGAATCAGCCACGAGATTGGACACTGAACCATACAATTATGTGAATTCTGAAGAAATATTCTGTGGCAACATTATGGATGGATGGATGGATGGATGGATGGATGGACGAACGGACGGACGGACGGGTGGATGGACAAAAGCACTGTAGGAGTAGGCACATCATCACACACCAAACTGTGTCTTAGAAGACCAAACAAACTTTTGATGAATAAAAGGGATTATTTCTTCATTACATCAATAAATGAACACAAATGCAGCACCAAGTATCAAAGCAGAAAGGTCAAATTAATTAAAGATTACTCAATTGACAAAGCAGCACAGAGAGAGAGAGAGAGAGAGAGAGAGAGAGAGAGAGAGAGAGAGAGAGAGAGAGAGAAGGCATTTTGTGTCTCCTTGGTGGATTTTTCTTTCTTCTTTTTCTGTTCTCGAGCTGTTCATTTCTTATCTTGTCACTTTTACATGTGATACACTTTTAGGGCTGAGTTATAATTTGTGACAACAGTCTGTTTGGCCATGTAGAACAGGTGCCACCTAATATTACTTGCAAATAAGTGTATTAAAACATTGAGCATGAACGCCATCTTGTCAAAGTAAACATATTGCGCACATGACTATCCTCCCCAGGGCACTGGCACAGTGAAAACAAAAATGTGTCTGTAAACTTTGCCTATCTAGAGATTGGCAAGCACTTCACTTTAATCTCTACTTTTAATACACCACACTTTATTTTTATTACAACATTAACATGTACTATACTCTTGTGTACTTTCAAGATGAATACATGAAACATTTTATTCTGGCCTTGATGTAACACAATATGCATTTTCAGTTGAATGGGGGGAGGGTACAGCTTGTTCAGCATGTTCTCATATTGTTGTAAATTATACTCACCGGTTCTACAGTTTAATATGAATAATGAATCCAAGGCTCATTGATGTATGTGAACATTAAAGTAGATTAGCATGAGTGTAAACTTGTCACTGAGCAGGTTTACAAGCACATCACTCAGATTATTGATCTTTTTGCCACTTAAGGTCATTATATGAATTGGGCAGTTAAGTGTTCCGTCATAACGTTCAATTAATTTATAAAATTAATAACACTCTTCTTTGGGTTTGTTTATGTGGATAGCATAACACTCAGTTTGAGAATTCTGTATGTAGTCAGTAAAAAATTACATTTGGGATGTGTGTCAAACACTGCATGCTTTTTGCCCTTGCTCCCCATGAGCGAAACTTTGGAATGAAGAGGGAGATGAAAATGTGCATAAAATGAGATGCAATATTTTGGCTTTCATCCAAAAATTGACACTTCATGATGGTGTAGCATTTATCTATTTATTTATTTAAACAGCATCTGACTTACTCAGGCAGTTATTTTAATTCCTTTGGTACCTTCAGAATCGATACATCCATAAGCCATTTTAAATGTTATGTAAGTTGTTTATATGCTTTGCATTTTTAGAAGCATATGAAACTTGTTTTATTCCAGCCTCCTATGATCAGAATAAGGGCTTAGTTGGTGTATACTGTTCAGGACAAGGTGTTTTACTCAAACAGTGCTGGAATACTAGAATATTCTTAAAGAAAAAGAAAAGGGAAAAACAAACAAACAAACAAACAAAAAACTCAGAAATACTGATGCACATGGTTACTGATTTATAAATTATATCAAGGCATGGAGAAGCTGCAACACAGAAGAACTTTATTTGTGAGGGAAACCTTGAAAGAGAATTTAAAATAATTTAAATATTCTCTAGAAAACATACAAAACTAACGGCAATGATATCATTCTTGCAATGTGTAATGCTTTCTGTTATTC
This sequence comes from Chanos chanos, assembly GCF_902362185.1. Classification (NCBI taxonomy): domain Eukaryota; kingdom Metazoa; phylum Chordata; class Actinopteri; order Gonorynchiformes; family Chanidae; genus Chanos; species Chanos chanos. Next base: position 16,244,906 of record NC_044501.1, read on the forward strand.
CATCCAAGGTGACGAAGGTAGCTTATGTCTTATATCGTAAGGCTGCCCAAAGAAAACATTGTTGTTTTAACCCGAGGGCATATTTTGGAACCATTCTGCAGAAAAAGATGGAGCAAAATGGGTTCCTGGGAACAGTACGTGTGAACGTGACAATGGAAGGGTCACCAACAGGCCGTATGGTCGCTAATAAGGCAATATGAAGAATCTCAATAAAAAATCATATATCGAAGCATTACACACTCTTCTCAGCAGAGGGAGAACGATGGGTATTTCAGATATCCTTCTGCTCTTCATTTCACACTCCATTGAACCAGTACGTTGTTGTGAATGCTTGCTTGCACCTGTAAAATTTTCAGACAATTGAAAGAGTCTTTAGGAGTAAAGTGTGTTAATGACATACTTTGACTGTTATAAAGAGAAATAATCGTCATCAAGCTTGGCCTATTCCCATCTATGCCCTAAAACAAATTTCCACAAAGGCATAGATTTACACTATTGAGCAGGGTCCAGACCAATTATGCAATTTATTTTCTAATGATATAAAATAAGCCATGATACAAAACCTTACCATGCTCCTTAGTTAACTGGATACTGGGACACTGTGCTGCTTGGTCTGATTTTCTAAAGAGTGGACAATAATTACTAAGATCTTAAAAGATATCAGTTTTCAGTATTTAAGAAGTACTTTGGTAAACAGGCTACGTTGATGAGACCACCAATCCTACTAGGTTGTGTTGGAAGCCCCTATAGGATATCTGCATTCAAATTCATACAACTGTGTCCTGAAGTGGTCTCAAAACATGGCATGGTGTCTTGGTAAAAAGAAAAAAAAAGCTTTCAACAGTAGTTGGGTTGAGTTATTTTCTTGGAGATAGTTGACTCAGTATATATAAACTGGACATGAACATACTATCAGGGAGTGAAAGCTCCCTCTAGAAAGTGTCATAAATATGATCAAAGAAAGCCATTAACGGTATATGTAATAAAAAGGCATACATAGTCTCAACTACTGAGACACATGGGAGAGAACAAACTTTGACTCTCTAATACACTTTATGATAAAGTAACTCAAGTAACTCCATCTTACTCCTTTCTCTTTATAAAACCCATGAGACGTTCACCATGATATCATGCACTGAAGGAAGAGAACAACTCCTACTGCAACTGCTCTTTCACTGAGGAACTAAACAACATTTATAACGAACCATCTCCATGACTGTTTGATGGTATACTTGATGAAAAACCAAAAACATGCCATTAGGAGAGTTTCAAGAAAATCTGTATGTAAATACAAATCATATAAAAGCTAATAAATGACCACTGCTAGTGACAACTTTGATTGTATTTGACATTAAACACTCTTATATGTATGAAAGTAAGAGAAATCCAAGTGCAGCTCAACACTGTTGTCACAGTTCAAGAGCAGAAGCTCTGTCATGACTTCAGAAAATACATTGTTGCTGTTTGGTCCCTGATTAAATTAGCTTAAAAAAATGAGATGTCCTGAACACTGAATTTGTACAAGGCTCAAGGTTGAAGCTGTTTTTTAAAAATGTTATCCTAGTTAATCAAACTGGAGTGCTTGGATCATGCCTGATGAGGTACAACAGAAGGATCATTTCAATTTTGACCCCTTTAGAGAATGCAAAGGTCCCCCAAGGTTTCCACTTAACTGGCACATTGAATATTCAGCAAGATGAAATAAGATATCTACTCTGAACACTGCACATTTATCAGACTTCTAAGTGTAATGTTTTAGATATGTTTGTAATAACACACACAAAGAACCCCCCCCACACACACACACACACACACACACTAAAATAAAGATGAAAGCTCTAAACTGGTTCTAAAATAAGGATGGAAATGTTTTAGATATTCAAAAGGCTAAATGCCTGAATCAACTGATAGGGCTTTGTATATTCTTAAGTGCTTTGAGCGGCTCGTTACCAATGGTCTTACATATAAATCTGAAGTTATTGTGAAATCCTAAGAAAGAAAAGGAAAAACAAAACAAAACACAAATGAAGCGAAAAAAAAAAAAAAAAAAAAAAAAAAGAAAGAACTGGTTGGAGCTCTGAATCAGCAGTACACATTTAAACATGCTGTGGCATGATTATGTTTAATAAAGAATGGCTCTTTGCTATGCATGACTGAGTGTATGTATGGCATGTCAACTTTGTTTGACATTGCCTTTATGAAGATGTCCCCCTTTTAAAAAAAAAAAAAATGTATCTTTACATGTTTGTAAGAACTTTTGGTTTAAATTAGATATAAACTCACTAAGCCCACGACCCTTCACCCCAAAAGACAACTTCACTGTTCCTAAATATCTCATAAATAATGGTTCCACAGGACCAGTTATTATTGGGCATCTTCATACTCAATGTTATGCTTTACATTCGTTCTCTGGGATGCCTGAGGGGAGCTGTTGCTTATCAGACTTTGTGTGGATAGACTGTAAAATAGACTCAACTTTATCATAAGGCAAACAAGGTTCAGTTTTATCACATGGGCTGTATCTGGGCTGTTCAGATTTAATAAGCTGAGGTGACTCAACAGAAGGATCAATCATGTTCTGACCTCTTTAGAGAATGTAAAGGTCTCTGAGGAGCCTCTGAGCTGATTTTTACATTCTAGGGACCACATCAGGCAGGCATTCAGATTTCAGAGAATTGACCTCATTTCTGCGTAGCTTTAAAGTTCATCCGTCTCCAGCAGGACTTTCTGAGAAATTTGATTATTTAGAGGACTGAGACTCACATGTGTGATTGGTGCAATGAATATTCTTAGAAGACCTGTGTATGTGTGTGCGCGTGCGTGTGTGTGTGTGTGTGTGTGTGTGTGTGTGTGTGTGTGTGGTGAGAGAGGTATTATATGAGTAATTCAAGGCACTATGAGACCTACCGCAGTATGCGTATTGCAATGCAGATACAGAGGAATGTCAGCTCATCACATATCAGATATTAAATAAGCTAAAATGAAATCATGAGAATATTAAATGTAATAACGCTATTTTTTGTTTGTTTGTTTGTTTGTTTGTTTTGAATTGCCAACAAGTGTTGTTAGAATCAAGCACTCTCC
>NC_044501.1:16250489-16312989 GCF_902362185.1 Chanos chanos
AAACAAACAAACAAACAAAAAAACAAAAACAGCATGACAAAGTTGCAGTCATGACTAATGCAGGGAGGGCATGTCAGTGAGAGCTGGTACAGCCCTACCCCTTCATTGCTGTGCATGCACTTGACACAGGAGAGAGAGAGTTCAAATTTTAATGACAGGGAGCAGTGACTCCAAGACCAGTCTGTGATGTCGGGGCAGGTATAGCGGGACCTCAGTTGATCAAATGCCTAGTACCAGACAAATCTCCTTGTCCATGCTTTTTTACTACTGAAAGTGGAATTCCTAGACACTCATCACTGATGGAGCACATGCAAAAGAAAAAAAGTTCACCTGCAGTCTTTAAAAAGGCCCATGTGACCTCTTTAAAGCTATTTTAACTTGTTAATTAAAGTTGAAGTATTCAAAAAGACATTAATGAGTATTGACTCTGCATTTTTAAATAAAAACCACCCGAATAGAGGTACTGCCAGCGGATACACTGATGACTGAATATGTTAACCAACTAATCCATTACGATATAAAAGCACAGAGTGACCTACAGGGCAATATTGGATGTTACCAGTTTCTGTCCAGTCTTCATTTTATCTACTTATCTATAACAGAGCACTGGTATTTGAGAGTTTGGTTATGAGGCAGTTTTTGAACCTTGATCCTAGTTTTCTTTTTTTCTTTGTGAGGTTTGTTGTAAGTATTTATTAGATAAGTCAGAATCTAGACTGAGATTCTATTAGACAACTTAGATAACCAAAGATTTTTTTGTGCCAGGATGGAACACAGAACATCACTGTATGGTAAAATTCTGACCTTTTGAGCTATTCAGATTTCTGAAAATTTTGTAATGTCCTGGACAGTTTCTTCTGTTTGTTGTTGTTGTTGTTGTTGTTGTTGTTGTTGTTTAAATTCTGTATCAACTGAATGGTACAAAGTGAGAACACAGCATTGAAAAATTGTATGGCTTATTGATTAATGGAATATTAGCTCTCTCTGAAGCTAGCATCACATACATAAAACATGGAAATTTAGTTGACCCAAAATTATCAAGTTAAGAGATCGCAACTGCTAGTACATATAAACGTTAAAAAAAAAAAAAGAAATCTATCCATATTTACTCCCAATTCAACCATTCATCAGTCAAAGCTGCCAGTCTATTGAACAACAATCTGATCAGACACTCATTTAATGATTTGTTACACCTGTTGTTGTTAATCAAGCCTTGTTTTCTGTTTGTATAAATCACATCACTTTGTCATTTAGGTCTTTGCAAATTTTTGCTTTGTGCTTACACTGATACCCTTCCAAGTAATTGCAACCCTTGTAAATTTATAAGTGAGTTAACTCCAGTCTGTACCTATGCCTGTGTCGTCCTATGCCCGCACCGAGTCTTGTCACCCTGTCTGTCTGTTTACTGCATTGACTTTCTGAGTTTTATATCTCCAATCTGTTTTAATAAAACTCCCTTGACTTACGCATGTATCTGGCTACCCTAGAGTTTCCTGGCACCATCAATATAGGAACAGCAGACGCATTCTCTAAAACATGCAAAGTCAGCCACGGCTTCATTTTACCTGCCTAGTAGAAATGTTTCCATAGAAACAGGGCAGGGCATATACAAAGGCCCAGAGTGTTTCCCCTCGAATGTTCATTGCTGCTGTCTCTCTACTGTTATTTATTTGTTATTTGCAATAATGCACAGTGCACTTTATGACTGCTGCTCTCTTTGCACAATACTGCACATGTAGCTCTAATAAATATGTTTACCTATTATAGGTCCTACCTCTCAGATTGTTTATAAAGAATTTTTTTATGTATATATTAAACTCTTAAACTCTAACTTTTTTTTTTTTTTTTGTACCAGAGGATTAACAAAGTAAGAATTTCAATGTACCGTGTAACTGCCTGTTTTGTTGTGCATATGACATTAAAACATTTAAGACATTTTGAATCTTGAGTCTTATTTATCTATTTTTGGCTTAGAGTGATAACGTCTACTGACATTTGCGACGGCTGAACATTTGTACTGTTTCGCGAGGCTGGCACACAATTTTGACAATCCAAACAGCATAACTGGATTTTGGTTTCCTAAACAAATGGAGATGCGGAGTCATAATCTGGAATTAATTTGCTTGCAGCTCAGACTTTTGCGAGAGCAACTTGTTGAACAATTATCTCGTCACACCCCCATGCTGAACAACAAACCAGTTCACAGCATTGGCCTGCTGGCACTGTGATTTTTTCATCTACAATATTGAATGTGCGATAAAAGTTGCTTTTCCTAGATGTCAGTGTTCCCTAGTTTGCAATGGAACACAAAAATCCCCCCAAAACTGTGCTTTCCATACCAAACAACCTCTATTATTAGTGACTTTTTACCAGTCAAGGGTTGGCATCCATATATAAATTGTATACTTCAGTTCCTCCAGACCCATCAAATCTTGGCACTCAGTAACAAAATTGTATTGCTGTCCTCTTGTTTCACGCAAACTTTGAAACTGATCATGGCTCTTTCACAATATTAACATGAAAAAGAATTGAATTTTTTCTAATAATTTTCTCATGAAATGGCAGCCAGCAAAATAACCAGCAGTACATGCCAGCAACTACCGCACCTTAACACATTTTGAAAGAAAATCTTGGTATCAGGTAGGAAAAATGCAATCTTAATAAAATCTATGAGAACTATATGTTGTATGAGAGATTTGCATGCAGCCATTTAATACATCCACAGACACCCGTCCTGTCCGGAATGTGCATGGAGACTGATTTCATGATAAGAAAGAGATTGATGCATAAAATGCTTCAGTTCAGCTTGATATTTGTAATGTTGGACTATGCGGGCGGGAGACGTGTTTTAGAGACATATCGGTCTCTCACTGGTTGAACTCCACCGTGAACAGTGGCTTTAGCGATTGCTCCAAGTGACAACTGAAAGCCTTACCTGGAAACCCTATCAACGGATTGCAAGTCCTTGCCACTTAAAATTTCAACTACTGTATGATTGTATTGGCATTTGTTGTAATCTTCTGCTGTCCTTGTGCACTGACAGAAGAGTTCTTAATAAATAATCTGCTCAGTACACTAGGGGACAAAGAGGCGATTTCGGATAAGACCACTTGCTACTCTCTGGACTGGGCTGTGTGCGTGTGTGTGTGTGTGTGTGTGTGTGTGTGTGTGTGTGTGCGTTTTATAGCTGTGGTAAGTCATTGTGTGTTTTATAGTTGCTGTAAAGTTCTTTTAAGGTCTACATTGAAAATGTTCTGCTGACACATGCAAATCCAGTGATACTATCAGAGTGAAGACTCTAAACAGAAACATAGGCCATTTTCTTGTCTCTTGCCCCCCCCCCCCCCCCAGCCCAGTATTCAGTCTAGAAAAGACAAAACATGTATTTTAAAGACAATGTGCAGTCTTTTGTTAATCTTGTTAGTTCCCAGATGACCCATTTTCTGTAAGCATACAAAGCGTACAGGGGTTTGCTAATTAGGTGTTTTAAACAGAGCCTTAAGGTTGCTTTCAGAGTTATGTCTGCTTGAAAAAGCAGACAAAAGTCATCTCAATCAGAAGTCATTTGTCTGGCTATTTAACTAGGGCAGCAGGGAAGAGGATTCCCAATTTAGAAATTTTACAGTGGAGTGTGAAGTGAAAGCGTGTGTGGTTAATTACACCTCTTAATGAGTCTATGCAAAATATTGCTGATGAGCTCCTTGAGATGTTTTTGGAGCTTGTTACTAGTGTTCCTAATCGTATTCCTAATCATTGTAGAGAACCGATTTAGAGGTCAGGATTTATATGGGATGATCATTCTTGATAACATGAATCCAAGCAAGATAACATGACCAAGCCTTAAATTCACATACATTAAAGATACTTCCACTTCCATTTTTCTCTAACTGTTGTACTATTTACATTAGCACAGGATCTGACCAGCAACACTGACTGATTATACATATATGAGCACACAACTGAGATGCGGGTAAAATAATTTACTTGTCTGAGTTTTGTTTTGCTTGTGTTGCAAGAAAAGGACCATATTTTGTTTGAGTTATTTGAGATCTTTGTATGCACCTGGAAATAGGCTGTATCTCCTTCAGTATGGGAACATTGTTTTCAATATTGGGCTTATCTCCAGGAGTGTAAAGACTGAAATATTACCTCTAGTTTCACTGTTTCCCAAGCTCATTTGGTTTATTACGAGAAGTGGCAAATGTGTAGGAGAGAGAGCTAAAGGTGAAAAGAAAAAGAAAACAGGGTGAGAGACTAAAGAACATCTCTATCATTCATGTAGTGGCCTTTTCTAACTGTGAGATCCTTCATGCAGAAGAGGTGTTTTTCATATCTGGGTGGAGCAGAGAATGAAATGTATAACAATGTCAGTAGAATACTGTTACATGAAGAGGCCAGATAATGACTTAAGAATAGATTAATTAATATATTAACTACCATATTGACAAATGGCGTAGCTCTCTCTCTCTCTCTCTCTCTCTCTCTCTCTCTCTCTGTGAGTGTGTGTCTCTCTCCATCAACAATTAACAAGCAGAGTTTTTGGGGGGTTTGCATCTCTTCCTAGAGCAGATAAAACCAATTCGAAGTAATTTTCAAATATATTTGCAACAAAACAAGCTTTGGTGTTGTTAGTACGTTCTATTACTTTCTTCATCTATGCTTACATAATTTTCCACTAAGCAGCTCTACATATTCAGATCATGCATCCATTGATTCATTCAGCTACACAGCTTTGCAGCAGACAATTGTGGATAATGCCCACGTTTTCTGAATAATTCCTGAATATTTTTTTCTTTTCCAAAGAGACTCAAGCAATAGAAAAAGATATGCTAATACAAGACCCTAAGATACTCATGCATTTGATTTCTGATGCAGTTAATCACAAAAGTTGGTCACTTGCTGAAAAATACGGATGTCACGTAAAAATAGCTCTGCTTTTTGCATAAACCCCCGAAAAACAGTTCTCAACACTACAGCCGTTTCTACTGAAAAGAACTTTGCTTTAGGATCTGTTACCTTTATATCAAATGGAAATACAGATATGCTAAGATCTTTTAAGATTGACATGTCTTAGGAATATCTATCAGGCACAAGACAGAGTCCAGTACATCACTGAAAGCATGTTTAAAAGAAATGCCCAATAGCATGATTTGAGATTCGACATGATGTCCCACCACTAGCATGCCGCTAGTCCATATTCTGGACTATGCTGTGAAATGGTGATGATCTAAGTATGAGCCAAGGGTCCCTTTAACAGGTGAAGAGGTGTTGCCAGAGTAGTCTCCAGAGCGCAAATGAGCGGTGGAAACATCAGACATGGATTAAATCGAAAGCCCTCCTGACCTTTCAGAGGCCACGCTCGCCAGCAAGACAGCTGGTAAGAGACCGTAATCCAGCTGTCAGAGACCTGCAGAACCAACTGTCACCTCATGAAAAGAGGCAAAGCTTGGTACCTCAATGTGGTAGCAATGACTGTCTGAGCTGAAAACCACAATGGCAAAGCAGTTTGAGGGAATAATATCACTTTATTTCCAGTGCAACGGTGAACGAACCAGAGGGCGACAATGAAAGTTCACAGTTCGGTAAAGCTACAAAGCGTTAGTGGCCATTAGTTAGAAATTGGCAGTTTGAAGGAGCACTATATTTGTGATATGAATCTCATTTAATCCCATTTGAGTAATTTACTTTAACCCATCATTCCTAACAAACAGCACTAGCACAACAGTGTTATTTGATTATGCTGGAAAATTGTGAATACCAAATATACGTGTTCAGCAGTACATATAATCTAAATGGGCATTGCTAATGTTCATTTCTGTCAAAATACAACAATGATTTTGGTTAATTAGATGATAACGATGTTTTGTAATATCTTATTTGTGTAAAGTCTTTAATATCAGAAATAGTGTGGCAATTTCATAAATGTTCCAGACTACTGTTAAAATTTGATTTTTTTTTCTTTTTTTCTTTTTCAAACGTGGGATTGGACTGCTTCTATTTTAGCTTGCTAAAGTGACCTTAGTGATATGAAGTATAGAAATATTTTGTTCTTTTGTCATCTTTTAAACTCTAAAGTATCTCGGTACAGACAAACAACCAAACACACAAACAAAACAAAACAAAAAAAAAAAAAAAGAAAAAAAAGAAAAAGAAAAAGCAGACAAAAAAAGATGGGGAGCTAGTCATCAGATTATCCAACAAATTGGTCTGAGGAACTATCTAAATGCTTACAGGACACAAGCTCTGTTTAAATATATCATTTTTCTGACATTTCTAACATCAAAGGCCATGTAGTGCATTGTTTGGAAGAACTGAGGAGACAAAATTGAATTTACCACTTTCAAACTCCTCCATGGGGTAACTCATTCACTTTCACTAAACAAATCTTTAGATTTTCTGTGATTTGTTTGGTATCTCTATAGCTTTCAGTGAGATTTTATTGCTTTATTTCTCTTTAACAATTTGCTGAACACAGGGTTTTGAGACATGCAGTCTACTCAAACGTGCTTAATTTTCAAGTTCAAATAAAGAACAACTGGAGATATGACAACAGGGACACAGGGATTTAATGGCATTTCTAAGAAAGATGAAAGAAAAAAAATCATACTATTCACCTTTAGTTTTTACAAAATAAACATGATGTTGCTTTATGTTTGTCTCTTGTCCCTTGTCTGAATGGTGTGTAGAATGACAAATATTTGTTGAGTTATATGAAAATGTGTTCACTTACCACTTCTATTTAATCAGACAACATTGTTGTCTCTAGTGTTAATACTGGAGTCTACTGGAGGTTAGACCCTCTAGAGGTTATAGGGCTCAGCAATGGCCAAAATAAATAAATAAATAAATAAATATTGAAATAATATGTAAATAAATAGTAATAAAACACACAGGTAAAGGCAACAAAACAAGTAGAGAAAAATTTAAAAGCAAGGTTCTAGCTAAATCAAGTAAGATGCTTTGTCCTCTTTCCTGATCAACACAGTTTTGAGATATGCAAGTAAAAGATATAATAATGTGGACATGGATGGGTGTGTCCATCAGGGTCCTTTTTCTCCTCACGGGCCCCTGATAGTCAGGTGTTAACTGAGTCCCAGGGATCTAATGAGTAGCACTTTCCCCTATGCATGCTGTATGATTAAAAATGCTATGTATTTCATAGATTGAAAAGATGTAGTGGCTGACTTCAAAAGCATTTGAGAATAAGTCTACCAGAAACACTCACCCGTCAAGATATCTTGTCATACAGAGCAGTGCAGTTGGAATCAGTTCCATAAGATTTATGACGGATCCCGTTCAAATGAACTACGTGTGCTTTTTATATTCAGATTAATTTGAGCATTGGAGAAGAGGAGATGGATAACAGACTGACAGCAAAACTTTGGACGAAGATCCCAGAGTCTAGATATCCTCTAATTATTTATTAAATTTCAAACTTATGGGTAAGGTGCTTTTGATTCTTGGCTGATAGATTTCACCATGGCTTTCAATACTTAACATAGTCCTCAGTTATTATCATATGGATAACTACGAATAATAAAAGATATCTGCCAATAAAAATATGATTTGAAGATCACACTTCTGAAGAAACTAGATTCTTAAGTCTAATCATGTTAAATCCCCTAAATTCTGTCAGTTCCAAAGACAAATTTATTCAGTGGAAAGAAGTCCAAGAGCAACGCACATCTAACAATGGAGTGCAAACAGAGACAGAGAGAAATCAATGACCAACTGAAATTAAAAGCATAATCACTTTAAAATCTCTAATGGGAGCAGGGCCTCCTGGAAGTGACTGGTGGGGGTGCCCATGTGTATCATGGGAAATCTATTCGAAAATGAGACTTTTGGACTTTTAACACTGCGCATAGCTTTGGCAAATGAAAAGGTCACTGTGATATCTGAAGAATGGGAGCCTGTGAAAAGAAGTACAGGCACGATCAATATTGACGTGCTCTGTGGGTGCTATTCTGGGGTTCAGCTTCCCTAGATGCTGAGGAAAGTGGAACAAGAGGCAACAGCAGTCCCACTGTAATGACAGAGAACACATAGCCAAGAGAAAGTCACTGCAGCAGAACAAAATACTACATACCATACATTCCAGCATCAAGAGGTGCTGACTTTATTTGATAAATATTTATGAAAACATATCTACATGATCTAATCAAGGTGGGCAAGCTTCAGCACAAGGTTCCAGTAATAGGTATCATTTCGACCTCACGGTGGTGCAAAAATGAATAGCAGTTTTTAGGCCTTGTCCAGTGACTACTGCAAAATGTGCGTCTCAGGTTTCATGAAAATCACACAATGCTTCTAGATAACATTTTTCAGCTTCTCAGTTGGTGAAAACTTCCCATCATTTGACCAGCCTGCAGATACCTAGCAGATTAAATCAGACGTCTTCAGATGCTCATAGTGAGAAACCCGTGTTAATCACTCTTTCAGTTCGCAAGAGTCAGATTTTAAAATGATTTTAGAGTAATGCAAAATGGCAGACTCCCCAGATGGCAGAAAAATATTTACAGGGGTCAAAGAATATCAAATGGTAAAAGTTTGATAATAAATGTGAAGCACGATACACACTCATTTAAGTGTCCATATTTTCCTTTGTGGTGATGCTATACCACACAAGGTCCACAGAAAGATTGATAAATCGTGGTTTCTTTTATGGTGTTAATTTCCATAAAAGCAGCCAACTGATTTTACAGGCTGTTAGTCCAGTTAAAGAAGAAGAAGAAGAAGAAGAAGAAGAAGAAGTAGAACAAGAAGAAGAAAGAAAGAAGGAAAAACGCAAAGAAAAAATAATTTAAATGGGTTTAAATAACCTTTGGTCTTAACCTGCTGTGATTAAGTTATTCACAAAGGAGGGATTCCTCAATGAAGTCTATCTGCCTTAATACCTTTCAAACCATGATGGACGTCCAAATTAGAGCCTTCTCCCAGACTGATTATTTATTTATTTATTTGTTTGTTTGTTTGTTTTTTTGTTTGTTTTGAAGTGCCTTTCCCACAATTGTATAGCATTTATATATGGAAATTTGCACATTCGGAACATAGTTTTTAGGACTACATTGACCAGTTGAATTCACCTTTAAACTAATAGTCTGTGATTTCTCTGAGACTGCGTGTACAGCACACTAGTAACAGTTACCTGAAATGTTAGCTATTGCCTTACATACTAAGTTAACGTTACCTAATGTTACCGGTCCTGCTTTCTCCACGTTTTAGCCAGTACCTCCTCCATTTGTTCACTACAATGGAGTATTAGGGCAACACCGAGGGAAAAAAAAAAAAAAAAGAAGAATTCTGAGATTTCGAGAACAAGTCATAATATTACGAGAATAAAGCTGTAATTTAATCAGAACGAAGTCATAATATTTCAGGAGAAAAAAGTTAAAATTTTACGAGAAAAAAAAATCATAATATTGTGAAAATTTTTGGAAAATATATTACCAGCAACCAACAAAACTTGTGAGAGAACAGTCAGAGGCAGCCTGAGACTTCTTCTGGCAGCTGCTGTTTGTCTCATTATAATGTGGTGTGGATGTGCCGAAAGGTTAAGTATTTTGTTATTTGTGAAAACTACGCTAAAGTATGACTTCAAAAGATCCTCCACGTTCCTCATTTTAACCCATCTCTTCTGTAGCAGCTGTTGTATTTTGTTGCTGTGAAGATAACTCAGTGGTCATGGCAGAGATTCTCATTCAGACCAGCTGATTGTAGTGTGTAGTTAAGACAGAAAGATAAAATCACAGACAACCGAAATGAAATCCCCCTTTTTTTTTTTGTACAGACCTAAAAATTTCCCACATGATTCATCTATTTATGTTTGAAGCTAAAGGGTCAAAATAATTGTGGCGAATTCTGCGGCAGATATACAACACTGTGATTGTGAGTCTACCTCCAAAGAGGACATTACACCTAAGGTTTTTAATACCACATTTACCTTCAGAAAGTTTTAGGAAAAGGAGAAAAAGGTTGGGGTCTGAGTAATCCCACTGTTTCAGTCCTGGTATGCAATGTCCAGCATGTCGGTAAAGCACACTACTGATATGACTATAAAATGACAGCAAAACACAAAAGATTACTGATAAGGGGGGCAGTACTCAGAGTACCACAATGATATATCCTCACAAAAACAGTTCCACATCTTCATTGTCACTAAATGGGTGCTAATGGAACATCAGACCTCATTCCTACTGCACAAGAGAGACACTATTGTTTGATTTATATTACATGGTTAAAATAGAAAACTTACAGTATAGTCTTTCATACAAGGCATATATTAATACAGTGTTGTGCTATTTAAAGGATGTGACAGATGGGCAATGCCACAGGCGTATAGCTTTAACTGAAAAATCAATCACTGTGGTTGTCTGATGTTGAGATATAATGTGCTATCTTGTTGAGACTTCACCACAGCTGATCCACATACTTACTTAGTCTGGATTTTTATTGTCAAAAAAATGACTTTCTAATTGTTTATTAACTACTGTTTTGTACTATGTCAGCTGTTTGTCATTTTATATTATTGCTTTGCTGTTGATCATATTCCATGCAAAAGAGGCACAGCATTTCATGATGGTTAATTCTGGTCGTGAACTTTTTTACCTTGTAGAAGCAGTCACACTGGATAAAAAAAAAAAAAAAAAAATCTGCTTTTTTGTCAACTCACTTACAGTAATTTGTTTTACATCTCCACAAAACTTTCAATTATATGCTAGCTGAATCTAAAGACATGGTCCATGCCTTTGAATTATGTTAAAATGACCATGAATGCATGATGAATGTACAGTGGAGGTTTATGAGTAACCCACTTGTTGTAAGAATAGGCATCGGTCAGTGATTATTCCAGATATTAAAGGGCACACCCATATAAACTCAAATATAAGGCTTCAATGGACTGCTTGTCAAAACATGAAAGGGGTATGTCCTCAGGCTGTGACATAAAAAAAGGAACTCCCTCACTCTCTCTCGCTCTCTTTCTCTCTCTCTCTCTCTCTCCCTCTCTCTCTCTCTCTCTCTCTCTCTCTCTCTCTCTCTATGAGACACACACACACACACACACAAACACACACACACACACACACACACACACTTAAACAGACGAAAGTCCATGATCAAAGAAAAAATAAATAAATAAGTAAATGTGAAGTGCCTCAGGAAGACAACTCCCCTTCACAAACAGGTCAGATCATTTCCATCTGTTCTATCCCATCGGTTTACACATTGAGGACCTTTCTTTTTTCTTTTTCTTTTTCTTTTTTTTTTTTTTTTTTAAGTCTGACATCATATTACATGGATCAGTACAAAAAGTACACTTAGGAGATCTCATGAGAAACGTTTAAAAGCGTCCCGCATTTCCGATGGCACTACCTGACCTCATCTCTGCTGTGAAACTGCTGAGCAATGTCTGATTGCTACCACGTCAAGCCACCTGCTCATCCACTTCTGACCGTCTGACGGACAGGCTGCCCCCGGCTACCGTCAATTCTCCACCTGGCTTCATTTTTTGGTTTAGGAGTCACAAAGTGACCTTGTGATCTTCATCGACCTTCATCTCAGCCAGTAACTCTCACCCCTGTTCCTCCGGCAAAGAATAGGACAAGAGCTGATGTCTCTCAGCTTGGCTGCAGTGGTAAGGCACAGGAAGAGTGCCCAGGGACCAAATGTGAAATTGATGCTATTGACTTCTACCATAACCCCTAGACAACAGGCAGAGGGAAGAATTTCAGAAGATGACACAGCTCTGTGTGACACGCCGGACACAAGCTGGCATAGGGAGAGGGAAATCTGACTATCCCATTAGCATGTGACAGCAGAAGCCACATGTACACAAACACACACCCACACACAAACACACAGGCACGCACAGGCACACTGTAAAGGTAGGGGGAGACAGAATTAAGAAACCGGTATATATCACACAGGCGCGCGCACACACACACACACACACACACATACACGCACACACACGCGCACACACACACACACACGCACACACACGCACGCACACACACGCACACACACACACACACACACACACACCTAAACACACAACGTCCAAGCTACAGGCCGGTGATGTTGTGGAGTTTGTAAGTAAAAGATAAGCTGCCATCTTCCTTGTCTCTTCCCCAAAAATACAACACCTAGTTTGTCACCAAAAAAAAGTTAGAAGGCATTTTTCAGACTTAGTTCTTTCTATAACCACTACAACAGTCCAATCACTGCTGCATATTAACATGAATTACACTTTCTCAATTCTCCAGATTTATCAATATTTGCCATTCAGGCAAACATTTCTGTCCCTGTTCTCTATAGTTTCATTAAATATTTCACATTGAGTTGTTCATCATTAGCATTTTCAATGTGAATATAGAGTTATGGGTGAAGAAATCCTTTCATATTGAAAAAAAAAAATAACCTCTGGGGACACAACCTGAGTACCAGGTTCAGCAATAACACCTGGAAAGAAGATACAGCGTCATGGACAAAATAAGGTGAAAAGAAGGCCTATGAGAGTATGGTGTCTGAGAGATTTGCTTTTTAAACTTGCACACAAATGTGTGATGATGTGCACTGAGTCTGCAGGTCAACTGAAGTAGTGTGGAGGAGAACAAACTGACAAGAAATCAGACTGTTTTTTTGTTTTTTTAATAAAACAGCTAAACTGTATTCTGTTGTGTTTCACTATTTGTACACTCAGATCAACAAAAGGACATTTTTACAGTGTATGAGGAAATACTGAGTGAATGAATAAACCAGATGTGTTGCCATTAAATGTTGTTTGGTGCATAAGGGAACAATAAAAATCCCTACGGCAACCAGCAAAAAAAAAAAACGTTATGTGTAAAATTAACCTGGAAATGGAAGTGTAGATGTTGGTACACAAGGAAGTAAAACAATAAAAAAAGTTACTGTTCCCTTATTTATAACTAGCTCTAGAAGAAGGTTCACAGTTCATGGTAACAACGGACATGTAATGTTCAGAAATGATTCATTCATATAATGCTGAATGACTTGTTAAAATTCAGAAGTCTCTGGGTGTGCCTGATAGTTTAGCTTAAGGAGTTTCACTGGGGCAACAGCAAATAGTTAAAAATGAAGTGAAATTAGTCTTGCATTTCGTGTTGCAGTGTGAGAGTTACAGATGATGTATACCTGTGTGAATATCAGTAGACTTTTATGCAGGCACGTCGACAACACGGCAGGGTATTATTTCTTGTTCTGGAACGTGACCTGTAACATCCAGGTTTCTTTGGTTCCTCCAGCTTGGTTACGGAGATGGTACTTAAACGCATATTTTATTGTTCACTGGGCTGTGGTTGGTTTACTTATTTATTTGAGGTTTTCAATTATGCTACACCCTTCTCTGAACTCTGTAGGAGAGGTTAATCTGAGTTTTTTTTGAGAGTATTCACACAAAGCTGATATAGTCTATGGGTTTATAGCAATGTAGACTTCTTGAAATTCCTTTCAGCTTTTTACTTGATTCAGAATGTGGATATTACAGCAAGCATTAAAACATCTTCTTTTCCTTCTCAGGCCTACAAGTGACTTTCTTTTTTAAACAGCTCTGATCTCTTCCTTTAAATAGTTTCCCTGTAACTTTTCCCCTCTTTCATATTCACTCATCTCGCAAACCAACATTTTATCAATGTAGCCAGGCATCTTTTGAAAGCAAAGAAGACAGAGGCTTTGATAATGTAAAATGGCAGCATTTTCTTTCTTTCTTTCTGTCTTGCTTGCTTCCTCACTGGTGATTTTCTTTCAGTAAATTCTATCCTATTGACAGAGTTCACGTATATTCCAAAAATTCTGTTATCTTCTTCTTTTTTTCTGTAATAATGAAATATAATGGCAATCACATTTCCTTCTTTAGTCCATGAGATGTTATGGTTTAGATTTTTTTGAATAGTTTAGCAGGTGGACACAAGGTAAGGTTGTAGTTTTCGTGTTGTGGATTCCATGAGATCTTATACAGGAGCCTCAAAATTTCCCCTGGTCCTCCAGCTGTGTTTCTTCTGATAGCCCTGGGCCCCTTCTCTGAAGAGCAAACTCAGGATGAGATTAGCTAGTCCAGATGATATCAAGATCAAGATTTCAGCTGTTCCAGAAATGATCGATCTGAGAGCACTGAGCATATCTCAGTTTTGACTGTGTCAGTTGGGCTTTCCTTGCTGTAAATAAGGGAGGCAGAGATTGCTTCCCCTCCCACCTCATGAGAGATCTGCTAAATGTTTTCAAGCATGGCCCTTTGCTTCCTGTCAGCATGTATCTGACGCTCAGTTCAATTCACAATGCTAAGAGATAGAGAGAGAGAGAGAGAGAGAGAGAGAGAGAGAGAGAATCATTATGCAAAACAGCAGGGAGATAAGAAAAAGGTTATGCTCTTGCAGCACAGTATGACAGCATTGTACACATATTACAGTTAAGTGTAACAGACTATAACGGACACAACTTTAACTACATTTTGCCCATTACAATAGCAGTGAAAATAAAACTATCAGTAACAATGCACATAGAGCCTCTATTTAATAAAAGCAGCAACAACAACAGCAAGAAGAAGAAGAAGAAGAAGAAGAAGAAGAAGAGGAAGAGGACATACACACATACATACATGCATACATACATACATACTTACAAACAAACACACTAAGACAGATGGTGTGGCCAGCAGAAAATCTCAACATGATCAAATTCTTTAATAATTCACTCTATGAATTCTCTCTCTCTCTCTCTCTCTCTCTCTCTCTCTTACTTATTCATTTATTTTTGTGCAGAAAAAGTAAGATGACTGCAGGTGTGAGCCGTGCCCACAGCAGAGTCATTGTTTTGGAATCATTCTCGTGACTCACCGCAGTCTGTTGACTGTGTTTTAATACCACTGTAATATGATCCTCTCAGAATCACACACTCTCAGCCCTGTGTGAGATGACTTCTCTTTCACTTATGATGTATGTATGTGAATCATATGCACGGTTTGACACCAGCCCATAAATCTCTGCTGGTAAAGCAATGGATTGTTCATATAGTTATTTCAGTGCCAAACTTGTGAAAGAAGAAAAGAAAAGAAAAGAAAAGAAAAGAAAAGAAAAGAAAAGAAAAGAAAAGAAAAACGAACCAAATTGACCTCACCTACGTCACTGGCAAACTCATGCAGGATTAAGTATTGATTTTTGTTACAGTCATAGGGTTTGCTCTGAAAAGTTGAAACTGCAGCACGTCTATTGCTTCCAGGTACACATCCTGATGGGAAGTCTGCTTTGCTGGGGTATGGTGTGAGAGTTAACTCAGTGATAGCTAAGCTTCATGGTGAACAGAATCTTTTTCATAGAGAGGTTCAAAGTAAGTTGGGTTTGGAATAAATTCAATAAAAAAACAGTTCCATGCTCAATAGAATCTATTTCATGGATATGTTCAAAGGTCATGTTCAGTATGATATATTATAACATTATTTTTCAACAACTTTGAAGTAGGCATTTTGCATACTCACAGCCAGTGGTGGATTTAGGTATGGGCGACATGGGCAGCCGCCCGGGGCGGCATCTTGACTGGGGCAGAACGGGGCACCTGCACCAAAAAAATAAATAAATAAACAAACAAACAAACAAACAAACAAACAAATAAATAAATAAATAATGACATTTGCACAATCAGTTTTCTATCACTCATCTGCATGTCACATCACTGATATCATGTCACTATGTGGGTCAGCTACCCTTGTCAGAGTGGGTGCCCTCATTCTAGTTTGTGAGCTAGGCAGTCTACAGCCTGGGAAGTTCACCCACTCAGAAGCACGAGACGGAGAGGAGGGCAGGGGTGGGTTGACCTCAGGTCTCCCCAGTGGGGATAAAAAGTGTTTTTTTTTTTTTTTTTTTTTTTTTTTTGTTTAGCATATACACAGCAAATGGTATAAGATAAAGGGCATGTCGTAGCATATAGGTCTATGATTGTGATATTTAAGTTTGCAAAGCTGTACATCTGACTGTCAGCATCGGGTCTTAAGACAGCATATTTTCAGGTAATCACTCTTTTTTTTTTTTTTTTTTTTTTTTTTAACTCATTTTCCTTCATGATCTACTAATCTGCTATGTTCTGACTGCTTCAATACCAAATGCCTTGCACAGCACCTGGCCTGCTGTTTTGTTGAGAGGCCTGCTGTGTAATCCTAATTTATTGAGTCCTCACACATGTGACCTTATGAGGGTAAAAAGACTGGGGAAAATAATGAAATGAAACAATATTTGATGAGGTCTCAGATTTATTTCAGGTGATCAATTTACGCTGCCCCTTCCATGGCTCGTTAAGAGACTGGAACATAAGAGGCCTGTAATGGCATCTCCAATTAACGAGTGGTTTGAACATCTGGGTATTTAGTATTGTGTAATCAGTCTGGAACCAGCTAGCTGATGAACACATAACCTGCAGCATGAGAGAGAGGGAGGAAAAATACATTTAGCCTACACTTATCCATAGGATGAAATAGATTTTTTCTCTTTGTCTGACTAAAAAACAGACGGTGGTAACAAGATGCAAGTCCCGAGAGATTGTTTGACACCCTAAAGTTTTGGATTATTGTCTGTGAAAAAAAAAAAAAAAAGTGTCATGCTGAATATAAACTGCAACTGCAACTCAGTTACCAGCTTTGAAGTCGACAAAACTTTATTTGAGTAGAATTTTGACAATTCCTACAATCATGTATCAAGAAGATATCACTATGTGATAGCTAGAGAGGAATTAGGCAAACTGATTTGAATTAAACATCTTAGATCATTAAGCTGCTTCTCAGGCATGACAGAGAATATGTCACCGCAGTTATCTGCCACAGAGTAAATGGTTGCCAAACAAACACATTGAGGAAAAGCATAAAAAGTTTCAAAATGCTGCTCTCAAATTTATAAATGGAAATAGGAAATTTCCAGACAGGGAACAGAACGTTATGAAAAGCAGGCGTTTTAGAACAAACACACGGATGATGCAATCACATATAAAGGAGGAAAATGTAATATTTTTAATCACATCCGTAGGCCAGTTCTTCATTGTAATACTCCTACTTTCCTTAAGAATGAATGCCCAGTATTAGTGGTTTCAGGCATGCTGTATTTCTTCATTATTTCCAAACTTATGTAAACTGACATGTTGCATTCCTATGTGAGCCAGGATTCGATGTTGCTGTTTTTTGCCAAACTTGAACTACATTAACTGTTTTTACTGTTCCAGTCTATGATTTGCATTGCATCTTTAAATATCCATATCAAATCCAACCTGATCTCATGAAACAGACACCAGATATTAATGTGTGTGTGTGTGTGTGTGTGTGTGTGTGTGTGTGTGTGTGTGTGTGTGTGTGTGTGTGTGTGTGTGTGTGTGTGTGCCAGCATTAATATTTGGGATGTATGCCATAACATGTTTGTCTCAAAATCATATGAAATGTCTCTGAAGTGGCTTGGTAAAAAGTATTAAGTAGGAAGCTATTATTATTCACAATTCTCACCTGACTCATATTCTTACCTGTTAGGCTTGATTTGTAGTATTTTGGACAAAATGACATCTGTGAAATGTTGGAGACAAAAGTTAGAAATGAAAAAGGAGAATAAGCAGCCTCCAGTTAATGGAGTATGGAATTTCAATTGTGTTAAAATTTTTGAATTTTCAAACAATAAAGGATCAAACATTGGTGCTTGACTACACACTGTTATTTGATGCCTTTTTCAAGAGATGCAGTTGGGCATATTTAAAACTTTAAAGCATGTTTGGCCCCTTAGATTTAGAAGAACAGTCTATGTAGAAAACCAATAGCAGAAACACATCATTTTTCAGAGCCTTAGTGAGACTTCCATGCCTATTGTTCTACAAGTACAGGTTCAACTGACTACCATCTTCATTGATATTTTCTGTATGGCTCTGCTTAGCAGGTATGTGGATGACTAATTTGTAAATCAAATGACTGATAACATTTAAAAATTTTAAAATGCATCTCTGAAAATGTCAAAATGTCCAGCCAACACGTTTGTCATGGTTCTCCAACACCTCCTAAAGTGAGTGTAGATTTGTCGTCTGCAGGGTGACACAGGTGTGAAAGTACATGTTTGGTTTAAAGCTGTGTTTATGCACTGTGTCCCCTGTCCAAAGCCTTATGGAGCAGATTGCTAATGGTCTATTAAGGGAGATCACACATTGTGCTAAACACCTTGACCACATTTTCTCTGCATTTAGTGAGAGAGGCCTGAAGACATCATGTTACCAGATTTAGAGAATCTGTCCAGTACCTCCATTTTATCTCCCCCTTTCAACAAGGAAGCCTCCTCTTCCTTATTATTATTATTATTATTATTATTATTATTATTATTATTATTATGCAGGATTGGTTGGCAATTATTTGGGTATGATTCAGACTAAAATCTTCCCTTGGAAGACTATAAATTAAATGAATCCATCTCTGAACTCTCCTTCTCAATATTTGCTGCAGTCTTAGAGGGAGTGTGAGTATATCTGCAGTGCGTAGCAGAGGAGACTTCAGAGATGCTGTTTGTATAGAGAAAAGCTATAGGCTAATTTGGTGGTGGGTTGAGTGTCACTTTTTATTTCAAGTAAACGGTATTCTTTGCCACCTAGGGGCTGGGCTGTAAGAAAAAGTAGTTTTGATAACAAAAATCTAGCCAGGAGTGGGTACTCATAATATCCTTCACAGAGAAACACTATGAGTTTCCTCTGATTGTATTCCTTAAGCTTTTTTTTTTTTTTTGCTATTTTTTTTTCCCCTTCTTTTTTCGTTTTAAACATACAAACTTGGACCACAGATGGACCACAGATGCCATTGCAGGTATGAAAGTGAATCCACAGGTGATTTAGCACAGCAGACTGATATTTAAATTGAGTTTTTCTTAAAACACTTATGTATGTATATATGTATGTGTGTTATTTTAGCTGTCAGTGTTACACAGCACTATTTGGCTATTTGAGGCAAGATGTCATCTATTAGTACAATTCAGTTGAGGCTGGCAGGATGAATGAGCCATATCACTAACTGATTTATAAAATCAACAGAGCAAAAGAAGCACAGTTCAAGCAAATGATACCATCTGCTCCTCCATAAATGCAAAACATGAAAATATTATGACAATACTATGAAAATGACCTCCAGGCTTGTCACCGGTGTGAACGCTGATTGCTCATTGACCTTTAAAGTTGTGAATGGTGTGGAACTCAAACAAGGCATTAAGTTTTGAAAAATGGTGATACATTTAAGTGTAATTATGGTATGGTATTATTAACAAGCATTATACTATGCAGCTACAATGGTGTATATAGTAGAATAGTTTTTATGAGCCAATTAATAAGAAGTGTTGCAAACTGATAGATACATTTGATGCAACATTGCGAGTTGATGAAATATTGCAAGCTGATTGCAGAAGACAAATATCTATCATCAAAGAGAGAGAGAGAGAGAGAGAGAGAGAGAGAGAGAGAGAGAGAGGGGGAGAGAGAGAGAGAGAGAGACAGAGAGAGAGAGAGAGAGAGAGAGAGAGAGAGAGATAATAGATTTTCAGTTACTATGATCACACAGTCTGACATCTTATTGCAGTGACAATGTGGTACAGCAGCCCTTATTACAAACATCTCAGTGGATGACTGAAGGAGAGGAGTCATATTAAGGACAGAGGAATAGCATTTGCCATACATTGCAGCCAAAGAAATAATGTGATTCTACAATCACAAGGCATATCTTTTGTTTACCCCTGGAGCCAAAATGGAGACATGAGTTAACTAGCATTGGACCCTTTGCCTCCGCTGATCATCTGGCATAATTAATACTCGGCCAACATGCTCTCACTCACAAAGTGATGTTGTCAGCCCATGTCAGAGAGAGTCAGTTTAATTTCCCTCAGAGATTCCCCGAGCTCCTCTGTCTCCTCAACAAACTGGAGATTATTTGATCATACAACTGCTTACAATGCATGTAGGAAAAAAAAGAAAAAAAGAAAGAAACAAAAATGCAACTTTTTTTGGTTTATTTTGTTTTCAATCTGAGGTGTGTTCAGTTACGAAAAGTGTTAGGTTGGGAAATGGGTATCACTACCTCATGGGAATGTTTAGTTTCCTAATGATTTACATTTTCATTCCTGGATGAAATAAAATGCTCTGAAACAATGGTTAATTTCTGTCACGCTGGTGGTGTGGTGCAGGACCCAAGTGCAAGACACGATGGTTGACGGTGACAAAAACGGAAGACTTTACTGAAAATGAAGATCAAAATACAAGTGCAAAACAAAAGCAAAGCCAATAACAAAAGGTGCAGCGTAACAGTTGTGCAAACTAACACAAACAACGATAGACAAAGGACAAGGAAACACGAGGGCCTTAAATAGAAGGAGAAACTAAACAGGGCAAAACAGGATTGGGTAAAATTAACAAGGTCATAATTAGACAAACAGGTACAGGTGAGGGGCGGAGACAGACAGAGAACAGGAGCACAAAGACATGTCAAACAAAAGTCCAAAACGGCGGTGCAGGTTGTGACAATTACGTTTCTGTTCAGAGAGAATTTGTGTCCTGAATGTTTTTCAGAAAGACACAACATAGTGCTGTTACAAGGCATTGCAACATGAAAATCCAGGCCACACATAAATAAAGTTAACGAAGGATATTTATTAAGGGAGAGAAAAATGAAAAAATATCAGAGCAAGTGAAAGTTTCAGTTAAGCATACAGAAGTACGGTGAAGTCAATGCATGTAGCGTAATGCAAAACTAAATAAAACAAAATCCCGAAAGTGCTAGCTAAGAGATAGCAAGCAAATGGTAGAAAAGGACTCCCTTTATTCTCCCAGTCCATCACCAGGATGCAATTAAGGTGAACATCAGCACCTGTCATTCGCCTCCGGAGGGAGAGAGAGAGAGAGAGAGAGAGAGAGAGAATACAGGGTGCATCTGAAAATGAAGGTAGCATGTTCATTCACATGGGCAAGAAAAATGGGCACAGTTAAAAGTGAGTAAGCACTGCTCATACCATATAATTATGTAATATGTAATATAACACGTTGATACAAAAAAAAATGTATTGTCAGCGTTAATTTAAAGCAGTATACTGACGTGTCTTGCTTAGCATTGACTTCAGCGGCTCCCTTAGGGTCATGTCTCTTTGTTGTGTGATGACAAAGCAGTGACTAGCGTATTGCATTTACAGAAGGAACACGGTAGGTAGAGAAAAGAGTGAGATTTTTTTTTTGTCCTCCCAAGGTGATGTCACAGCAGAGGGTCAAGTTCAGATAAAGTAGCACCTGACCTTTTGCCTCCAGTGGTAAAGACTGTAGAAGTGTGTTACTACTTGTAAATAGTCATGTTTCTTCTCCTGCTTTGTTTAAACACAAACAGATATCCGGTAAACCTTTACCTCATTCACTGTTTAACTGCTGGACTTCAGTCCCTATTGTCCCGGGGTTCACGACCCAATAGCACAGAGTTTACAGCGTCAGGCTACAGGCTCTTAATGTGTTCTGCAATACAATCGGGTCATGACCATTTCGAGCAGGGTATTAAAAGCATAAAGTTACACAACCCTTCCATGAAGGAGACATGATTTAGCTGCTGGATGAAAAAAAAAAAAAAAAAAAAAAAAAAAAAAGCTGATAAGGCAAGGTGGGAGAGTCAGCGGCCAAGGCATGTGTGATCCAGTTCAGCTCATTATCCCGCCACGATCAGGAATGGCCTGAGGAGCAAATCAGCCCAGCTGGGAGAAGATGAAAGAGTAGAGAGGCGAGAAGCACCGCAACTTCATTTGTCCTTTGTAACTGGTGAAAGTGTAATGCAGGCAGTGAAAGAAAGGTAAGATAATGTGAAAATGAAACAAGAAATGAAGAGAAAAAGGGACTGGCCAAAACAAATGGAAACTAAGATGCTCCTCAGGCGTTGAATTTAGTACAGCTTTAAATGAAGAGAGTCACAAGAGAGATTCAGACGTCGCTGTTAATCAGAAATGTGTGAGTCATCATTTCTAATAACCAAGGTGTGGGGCCGTGGCTGAATTTTCTCTAGAAAAATGAGTCAATATTTGAAACAGACATGAAAAAGCTGTTTTGTTCACTCAAATATTAACTGTGCATTACGCTTTTCATGACAAAATTCGGCTGCAAACTTTTTTTGGTGGAATTATTGAATTGAAATTCTAATAGACTGATTTGATTTTGTCCCTCTGATAGATGCCACATAATCTAAATTAAACTCATGTCAGAGACAAATTCCTGTTTGTTAGTATGTCAGATACTAAAGAGTTAACTATCAGTCCTGCATTCGTCTCAAAGTAAAGGATGCTTGAACTGGTATGATCCAAGACACTTCAAATGTGAGAAAGTCAGATAAGAAGCATTGATCAATACCATGTTTGTTTCAGAAGTGTTTTTTTTTTTTCCTCCATCGATAGTCTCATTCTCTTAACTCAGCTGAAAAAGAGTATGCTACCCATCCACTTTGTTAAGAGTGAATGTTGCCATTGTACACTACTGTACACATTAGGGAACTGGACACAAAAGGGTAAAGTGTCAAAAAGGTTTCATTCAGACTGTTTTATCGACTTTTTTCATCTTGCCCAAAGCTGTGTCATCCAAAGCATTTAATCAAAAGGCCCAGCCTTCTGTTTTGAGCTTTTAGCATTAGCACAACTGCTGGGATGTTTTTTTTTGTTTGTTTGTTTTTTTTTTCTTTAATACATCGATACATCAAATCTAAACAAAGAGTGAGAGATAAAAACTGAATTGCACTCTTCGGTGGGTATTTGTTGGAAAGCGCTTGTAAATTGAATTGCTATAGCTTTACTTTACCAAGCACACACTCTAGTTTAAAGGGATTTTCTTCTGCTCAAGCAATGTGAGGGGCCACAGCAACAGTGAAAACCCATCTGCTAACTGAATCCTCTACGCATCCTCCTTTCCAGATGACATGAGCATACCAAAGCTTCCTCAAACATGCAGACACAGAGCAGAAAGTAGCATGCCTACATGTATAGGCATTTCCTTTCCAAATCCTCTTTTACCTAGATGTGGCCTTTCATATGAAACTCTATTCTACTGCATGGAACCCAGAGCTCTCCCTCTGGAGAAATAAAAAGTCTCGTGTTGCCGAACTGGGGCCTTGAATCTTTGCAGGAAGAATGCTGACGTTCTTAGAAGAGACTCTTCATACTTCATTCTCTTTATTGCACTGCCTCTGAAGTGGAGAACAGTTAGAGTAGATTCCTAAATGTAGAAGTACTGTTGAAGTACTGTCTTTTCATAAGTCCTGAAAGAAAGCTTTACCTGACTCATATATTATTCACAGTTAACTGCCTTCTCACATTTGAGAAAGTCCCAGTCAAAAATAGCTATTGTCATGCTTATCTTTCTATATGTAATGACTTTTCCCTTAAAAAGGGATGTGATGTTGTCACAGTTGCCTCTAGTATTGATACAGTTTGATATTGCCAAACAAAGCCAAGGCCAAATACTGACTGAGCGATTAATCAATAGTAACACAATTTCTTCTGACCCTATATTGTCTTACCTCCTTAATGGATCTGTATTTAGCAGCGCAAGCTAAACTTTTCCAAATGCGGCCACTTGTTACAATTATCTTATTGATTGCCTGACTGAAATATGTCTGTTGGAGATGTCCTTGTAAAGTCTGTCAGAGTGAGTGATAACTGACATTAGCTACCATCGTGAACGTGTTGCTTTCCTCCCTCCTGTCTCCCTAAAATAAAATAAATATAAATTAAAGATCAGCTAGGCTATTACCATGTCAGCCATACAGCTCAGCAACATGCCTTTTTAAAAATGTCTTTTTTGTAGTAGTAGTTTAACCTCTAAAATCCATCAGTGTGTCCGGGGTTGATTATAGCCATTGAGTGCTGCTGAAACACTCCAAACCATCAATGCCAAAGGCCTCATCTGTTGTCCGAAACCCTATCATAACGTGACACAAATCCAAATATCCATGCTTCACTTTTTTAAGTTGATGAAAAACAGAGATATAAATAAATAAATGTGTAAATAAATAAATAAATACAATGAGCTTTTGCAAAAATATTTCTTTGTAAACATACTGAAAGTCTGTCAAAATAATGTGAAGAATCAGTGACATGTCACAATTACAGAATCAAACAGAGGCAATCATTAGTGATGATACAAACATACAAAAATACAAATATAAAAAAAAAAAAAAAAAAAAAAATAGTGCATTGGTATCGCTGTATTTTGTAATGATGCACATCAACGTTATTCCCTACTGAACTGAAAGGCATCTTGTTTCTCACTGAAGCAAAGGCTTAACCTTTTTTTGCTGTCATGGTAAAAGTAGAATTTCAGCATGTTATGCATGTCAGGCCATCCTATGGCTGCATAACCAAACGATAAAAATTCACAACTATGAATATATGCTTTTTTCCTGTATTATTCATAACTTAAATATAGCCTAAATGTTGTTGCATTAGTCTTACAAGCAGATTATATGAACTGTGTAAAACTTGAAATTAAAAATGATTGACATGTTATTTTGTTTGTCCTAGGTTTTTCAGACTGTTATGTCTCAGATATTTCAAGATCTGTGGTTGTATGGGATGCTGGAGAGCCATAAAAACTGTATTCACCATAGACCTGTCGGTTGTCTCTGTGCAATTATTCAAAACCAGTACAAAGAGAGACCAAACTATACAAACTAAGAGCAAGGGGTCAGATAGGAATGTCTCTCTATTTCTCTGAACAACAACAGTTCGTTTGGGCTACTCAGATTACCCAATTCTGTCTGGTACCATTATAAATCTCACGACAGTAAGCAAACAAGAATGCTCGTTCAAGCTTCTTAAACACTAACAAACAGGATCTTTAACCATTCAAGTCCAGCCTAGTAGTGAAGCTCATAGTTGAAGTGTACTTGATGAGAACAGAGCATGGTTAGGCATGGAACAATTTGCTTTTGATCCAGTGTCTACTTTGATCGCCCTCCGTGTTTTTATGTTGATAGAATATCTTTTTTTTTTTTTTTCCCCTTTTAGAATATATATTAGGGTGTAATGGACAAGACAGACAAACCGTGTGTGTGTGTGTGTGTGTGTGTGTGTGCGAGTGTGAGAGAGAGAGAGAGAGAGAGAGAGAGAGAGAGAGAGAGAGAGAGAGAGAGAGAGAGAGAGAAGTTAAATGTTAAGACAGAGAAGAGTTCACCTGCCCATGAGCCCTCTGTGGAAACAATAGTACAGTAATTTGTAGGGTTAGCACTCATAAATACATTCATATACTGATAACGAGTTCTATGTCACAAAAGAATCAATGACAAATCACATAGAGTTTTGTTACACATTGTGAACTTTTTAACGCAAAAACAGCCAAGGGTCAACATCTTTGAGTGCATCTTGGAGGAGATCAAAAGAAATATGGAAGTATACCAGGGAGAGAACCATAAAAAAAGGGGCTTTGAAGTTATACCCAGGAGAAAAGGTGTTCAGAAGGATGGATAGATGCACTCATTAACTGATTGACTGACAGGGCATGGTAAGTGCAATCCACTAAGAAGTGTTCCATTTCCCCAAAATTGCAACCCTTGACACTCTTGGCAATCATTGGGAGAACAGAGCACCTGGAGAATAATCCTGTAGCCCCCCTTTTTTTTTTTTTTGTATGTGTGTGGAGGGATGTCAATGGTGAGATTCTTAAAATTTATTTTCACAAAAACAAACAAACAAATAATGGCCACAATGTTCCTCAATAAGTTCAAAATTACATGACCATATTATTATTATCATCGCTTGCTTAACTGCCACTGAATGTTCAGTAGTACCGTCCTAGGAGTGCAGTGTTCCCAACTGCAGATACGTGGACATCAAACCTCCTCTCTTCTTGACCATTAAACTTGATTTCATACTGTGTGAAATTAGTGTCAATGTGAACTCCTTGGCTGTGAAAACATCCTTTCTCAATCTATTATCTGCTGTTAGGTTGCTTTGGTGGCACAGGGGGATGTAGCCTCAGCAGTCCCATGGTGCTTTGTTTCTTCACTTCAGTCGCAGAAGACCATGACTGACAACAGTGTCATTTATAATTTAGCCAGACTCCGGCCCAATCAGACTGTGATGGACTGAGAGACTTTGGACTGGAAATGATTTGGTGTCTGCTGGGACAAAGTTCTGTGCAGTACACAGTCCTCTGAGACCTGAATTGCCTGTTCTTTTTTGTTTGAGACAATCAGGACTGAAAGCTTGGCCTATCAGCTTGGATTGCACTTTGACCGGAATGGACTACAACCTCGGTGCTTGCATGTGCATGTGTAGCTGGACACTGTCATTTGATTGAATGCCCTTGACTTCTGGAAGCTATACTCTGCAGCCAAGACAATCCACACCAACATTAGTCCTCTAAATGGGGTCCAAGCTCTATAAAGTATGCAAAGTCCAACACAGAATCCCTCAGCATCCCTAGCCACCCACTTAAATACACAAATTTTATATTGTTTGTTTCCTCATTTTTTTTTTTTACTCAGTTAGTTAGCAGGTATTAGGTATTTAGTTATTCAAACAGGTAGTTAGTTAGTTAGTTAGTTAGTTAGTTAGGTAATGTCATAAATTCTGTTTGGTATATGAAGATCCTCCTTTTAACACATGCTTGTGAGGTATCGTGTTTATCACTCACTGAGCTTCAGGATATGGTGTGTAGTGTGTTGTTCCTTGTGTGCAAGCACATGGGGGGGGGGGGGGGGTCGAATTTTCTACTCCGCAAATGGATACTCAATCTGTTTCATTACAGATAATCCCAATTCATTTTCTAAACCTGTGCGACTTAACATATTTTCTAGTTCCATCCCCAAAAGAGGAGTGCTTCAAGTATTTTAATCCTGAAAAGGCCTTTGAATATAATATATAATTGAAGATTATATGTCATACTTTTCATAAAGGTTTCACTAGTCTCTGGGTAAAACTGGGATCTGCTGATTTGATGCTTTGGCCAAAGGCTATTCATCAGTCTTTGGGTAAACAGAGTAAATGATGTGTGGGCCCTCATTCCCACACTACCCTAGGAGCTCAGAGTTTAATGATAAAACAAATCACAGAAAGTTTGCCGGTGTTCATTTAACTCTTCTAAATGCTGTTCGGTGCTAAATCTAATCAATGCTTACAAGAGTTTAGCGCAATTACGAAAACACTGACATGTCACAGGCTATTACAAGTAACTGTAACTCCTTAGCTGTTGTTAGAAAAATAACTGAAATGAACTCTCTCTCTCTCTCTCTCTCTCTCTCTCTCTATCTATCTATCTATGTATCATCTGAGCTTCTATTGAACAAAATTTGAAGAATTGCCTGAAAATATCTCAACATGTTCACCTGTGTGCATCTGACCAATATGTGTTTTATTAGTTCACCTAACCTAGGCAGCTTGCTTCATTCCATTAAAAATTCCAACAAGTTCTTCTGTCTCTGTGATGTAAACATTAAAAGCTCTGGAATCTACATGATGAAAGACCGACAAACTTGTAAAATATCTATACACAGATTCCATACAAATCCAACTTTACCCTCGAAATCCATTTTTACAACAAATGCATCGCAGTAGACCAGAATTTTTGCTGATGGTTGCGGAATATGAACAAGTGGTTAAACATTAGAGAGGAGCTTCTACTCCTATACTGGCCTTAATGAAGAGCACAACAGCCAATCAAAGTAATTGCTTGTTGTGTAAATATCTATGATTCATGCTTGCACTTAGTGGACATCTACTGTTTTTTTTTTTCTTTCTTTTTTTTTTTACTCTGACCAAACAATAATTTAATATCTCTATATTTTACAAATGAGCACTGCACTCATGTATCAAACACCATATGAAACTTTATAGTATAGTGCTGTCTTTTTCTAACTTTTCTAACAATGACCACTCAATCAAAACCACTCAAACAGAATAAAACAAAACATGACAGCAGCAATAACAAGAGTAAATCACCCACCAGTCTAATCACAGTGTGTCTGTGAGGGCTACACTGGAATTGAATTAGGAGGACAGAGGTGAAGTTGAAGTGTTCTGTCATTCCTCACATCATACAATTGCCTATACTTATATCTCATTAAATCTCTGAGTCTATCTATCTATCTATCTATCTATCTATCTATCTATCTATCTATCTATCTATCTATCTGTCTCTCTGTATGTCTGTCTCTCTGCATGTATGTATGTAGATAGAGTTTAGGAATTTGAGAGAACAATGGTGAAGGCCTCTTTTTTTCTTGTCGTGTGCTACGATTCATCTCTGATTATTCAGTTAGCTACTCAAAGAAAATAAAGCTTGTAACTTTGTTCCTCTGACCTGACAGTCCACAGTGGGTTCATACATCCTTTGGCTGAGCTAATCTAAGTGACCTACAGGCAGGAGGAAAGAGGGGGACTGATGGATGTGCGGGAAGAGTAATGCATTGTGGTCTGAACCCCCTCTGCTCTTCAGAACGAGGTTTAAATGATCTAGCACAGGGGATTGTAATCTCACAGATCAAATTTGTCCCAGATTGCAGCTGCAGTGGAAAAGTAATAGAGTCACTTGCTTAACTGCCGCGGTTAACAACCACTCCATCACCCAGAAAGACGCTAATGGCGTACCGTAACTCAGAGCATTGTGGATCAGGTCAAATGTAGCCTAAATTTTTCTCTCTCCCTTTGTTGTGTGTGTGTGTGTGTGTGTGTGTGTGTGTGTGTGTGTGTGTGTGTGTGTGCATGCATGTGCATGTGTTAACAAACGTTTTATTGTACAGATTTAGAATTTGTATATTATGAAAAGTGACTGCGGCTCACTTTGCTAATTGTATGGTAGATATTCCATTTATTAAGCATGAGTAAAGCTACATTTGGGTTCAGGAAAACTCAACATTTGGTATAATGTTATTGTGCATAATAATAAATGCACTCAGTAGATGAGCATGGTAAATGTGCACACTATGTACAATTTGAGAACTTTTTTTTCCCTCCTGCTTTCTTCCTCTAGGTAAAATCTTTAATTATATGGGCTGTCCGGACCCACTATCTGAGTATCTGAACCATTCCTGTCTAAAAAAGTAGGTTGGAGTTTGCTTTTTCTTTTTTTCTTTACCTAATCAGGCACAGTAATGTGGCTTGAAGGTGCTACACAGATGGAAGGGAGGGAAAGCTAAAACCTGTACTGCTCCAGGCCCCTGCTGAGGCCAACGGGGGGTTAACAGGCATGTCTTGTGACTCTCCAAAGAGACTTATCAAGCCCTACAGCACTGCCTTCACACATAACGAAACTGAGCTTCAACAGAAAAGAAAAGAACAACAACGACAAAACTGCATCTCAAATCTTGATGGAGGACTTCAGCTGATTATTTGGCTGGATGTCAAGACTCTGCTTGAGGTATTTAGGGTACAATGCTTTGGAGGAAACTGGGTGTGTTGGAGTAACAAAGTAGAGCATAGTTTCAGGATTCAGTGAGTTCTGTGCGAATGAAAGATAAGCAAAGCCTTTTCAAAGAGTATTTGTTAAACATGCTTTCTGGAGTTACTGTGTTGGAACATTTGACCAGACTGTCCAACCAGTTTATGTTTGAACAGTTGGCATTGTTTTGGAGTATACCTGCGTTCTCCTCTGTTGAGTGCTGGCAGCATGTTGCCAACCTGCTAACCTATGACAGCCAACTCAACACCTGTGAGATCTGTAAGGAGGCATTCAAACACCTTCTGCCAACATTCACTGGCCAGACTTTGGGCCTGTTAGGGTTTCTCGTGTATTAAAAAAAAAATAATAATAATAAATAAATAAATAGATAAACAAATAAATAAATAAATGAATAAATAAATAAAAATAAAAATAAAATGAAATTTTATATATATATATATATATATATATATATATATACACACACACACACACACACACACACACACAGACATATTTTTGTGAAATGCTAACCAAGTTGATCAGTTTCTTTCAGCGCTAGGGATCCATCTTCCAAAGGTTATAAACAAAATCCATATATATGCATGCATGAATACTAAAGTATAACGTTACAAGATACACCATGTTCCTCATTTTAATGCAGGCAGCAGCCTGTTCCTCTTGTACTCCCCCTCTAAAATACCACGTAGCCTAAAATTACAACTTTATTCTCGTAATATTACAGCTTTTTTTCTTGAACTTGACTTTATTCTCGTGGCAATTTCCTACGAGTTTTCATCTTTTCAAAGCACTGATACTTATGATAATGTGGTGCTGATGTACCAAAAGCTTAAGTACTTCGTTATTAATGAAACCTGTGCTAAAGTATAAGTTCACAAGATGCTCCGCATAGGAGATTACCATATGTTAGATTTGGCAGTGTAGTTACTTGCTAGTTCACCTACATGCTGTGCTCACCGTTCAGTCAGCCTGTGTATAAATCGGTTGCGTCCTCCAATTAGGGCGGGTGGTGGTGGGGTTCACAGTGTTCACATAGGCATTTATTAGTTTATGGTTTAGTTTGTTGGCTTGAGAGTGGGTTAGGAACTGAATTTCAGTTTTAAAATGATTTTCTCTTCAATGATGTTTATGGTTATACATGATTATTGCTGGGTTTATGAAAACCATTAACCAATATTATATTTAAGTGTTCATAATTATTATAACAGTTTGAAGAACACTTATATTATAACTTTAATATCCTAAAATTAGAAGTGTAGTGAAAACAAAATTCGGACTGCTATGCTATATATATAAATCTTAGTTCTCATCAGAAACATGCAGAGAGCAGTGTTATTTTCCATGACTCATTTGAAAATGATTGTTAGTGAGTTTGCAGTGTGGAAGATAGCACAGCAGCTGTGGTGTTGTGACTTTCAATTGTCAGGGCTTTGTTTACTTGAGCACAAAAAAAAAAAAAAAAAAAAAAAAAAAAACCTTCAGAGGCACTTCAGCTGTAGGTGCCAGCCAAACCAGTACAGGTCTCGGGGTGTTTTGAAATTTGCGCAGATGAGTCACATGATTCCTCTTTAAGTCTAAAAGGACTTCCTTTCAACATTGTGACTGGTCATTACAACATCCTTTCCAAAGCCAGGGTTCAAGGCAGTCACATCAGTTATTTGAATACTGGGTGAACTGTATATATTATTTAACTAAACTAGTCAGGTTTAGCAAAAAACAAACAAACAAACAAACAACAACAACAACAACAACAACAACAACAACAAAACTGCACAGTCTTCCTTTTCTTACAGCAGAGAGAGAGAGAGAGAGAGAGAGAGAGAGAGAGAGAGAGAAAGAAGAAAAGTTGCTGCACAAAGTTTCTGTGCCATCCATTTTTGAAGAGAGAGAGAGAGAGATGAAGAAGAAGATGACTTATCTACATTTTCATCTCATAGGACATCCGCTATTCTTTTTCAATTCCTACCTTGAATTTTCAGCTACTTAAATCAGAGCATAAACAGTGGAATTTACTTCATTGCAATAGCAGAAAGAATACATTGACTAAAAAGAAAAAAAAAAAAAAAAAAGAAAATAATAAAGTCTGAAGTCAGCAAAAATATATTACATACATACATACATACATACAAAAATACATACATACATACATAAATACATACATACATACATAAATACATACATACATAAGGCAGCAGATCTTAAGCTTTCAAAAAATTAAAGCACATTCATCAGAAAGAGACTACCAAATGATTCAAACTGACTTTATACCATCAAAATCTTATTTAAAAAAGTACAAAAGTAAAAACAGTAAAAATATTTTTCTTGATTTTCCTAGACTGAAAATAAGAAGTACACAGATGGTTTCCCTAGACTGCCACACAAATGTTGATGGATGTAGATAATGTTCAGAGTGGATGGTCTCCTTGACAACATTTATCTGAGTCTTACACTAGTCTTGTACTCAAAGCTCAACCTCATCAAGTTGCCTCAGCCTGCCACTAAAAGTAGAGCCTCACAAATCTTTTCCCCATTTATACTTATCTTTTCTATGACCACTGCATTTTTGCTGACAGTTAATTTAACTGGATCAGAGTGTCTGGTTGCCTTGACCAAAGAAAGTCTCCATGACAGACAGTGATGTCAGGAGGTATGGTTGGATCAGAGAATATTCACCCTCTATACAGTTTACACTCTCTGTGAAGATGAACTTTTCCTAATCTGGTGGACTTTATTTACTTATTTATTTATTTATCTATCTATCTATCTATCTATTTATTTATTTATTTGTTTGTTTATTAACGCACCACATGAAAATGTGTCATGGGGTATGTTTGTGATGAGAATCAAGCTTTTGGATTAATGGAGGAAAATCTTTGTATCGCAGTCTCTATTTCTGCTCATGTTATGGTCTCTCATATTTCTGGGCATAAGATAGAGCCCTCAAATATGACTGACATGTGACAGAATCAGGGATGGAACAGATCCATGTAAACACATACAAACACAAAGACTCAAACAAACACAGTCTCTGTAACCTTCAAGGATGCCCTTGAACAACAGGAATCTAAAACAGTTAGTTCTGAAACAGTTTGATGATGCAAAAAGGTAATCTCAAAGGAAATTTCCCCTCCTCTTTATCATTCTCTTTGTTGTGCAAGATACAAACATATCAGTTTGTTTAATTAATCAATGGGAAAGGACAAACAGGTTTTGACACCAAACTAAGCCTGGCTTATCAAAGCAGGGCAAAAGACAGTTAACTCTCTCTCTCTCTCTCTCTCTCTCTCTCTTTTTTTCTCCCTCTGTCTCTTTCTCATCAACTGTCTGTGGTTCATTTTACATCTAAACATTGCTTTTATCCACCTATATAAATAAATAAATAAATAAATAAATAAATAAATAAATAAATATCCTCTTTTCCCCACAAAATCCCCTATCACAAATTGAACTTGCTTGTCAGGACAGAGAGCTCCTTATCAGAAGTGGTCAGCCGACAAGATGACATGACACAGTGGATAATCAGCGCTGAGTGATCAATTTGATGAAATGCCAGGGTGCCACTGTGAAAGATCTGTGTTAATAGTGTCACCTTGATGGTTCTCCTCGCTCTTTATTCAACAAAAGAATTATTTAATGAGAGCTCTGTGATAACATAGAAGGCTATGGAGATGAAAAGCAGTAGAATGAAAAGATAACATGTTGTCTATCACCAAACACACTAGTCAGAGACAAATTTTTAAGAGAGTGAATGTGACATGAGAGAAGTGCATTTTTTTTTTTTTTTGTAGTTGTTGTTCATACATTTTGTTTTTCAGTCATACGCTTTTTCCCCCCTGAAATTTCAATGCTCTTGAGGTTTTCAGTACTCCAGAAGAAAGCAGTTTGCACCTTTTTTTAAGGATAGCTTAAGAAGGATCAAAGGATCGAACTGAAAGAAGTGGCACTGCCTAAGGCAATTTTTTTTTTCTATCATTCTTCTTCTTCTTTTTTTTTTTTTTTTTCCATAAGCGGTATCTGTCATCTGACATGTTTTTACAGACCTGTGCGACCAGAGATGCACCCACACTGAAAGGATGAGAAACAGCAACAAGAATTGTAAACAATGCACAGGTGAATATCTTAAAAAAAAAAAAAAAAAAACAGGCACAACAACAACAACAACAACAAAAAAACACTGAATACGAAAATCATTACTCTTTGAGGAGGGTTACTTTTGAAAGCAGGTCTCCAGGCAAATCTTCCAGAGGTAACACTTCTCAATGGGCAGAGCGGAAAATGGCTTCTGGGTTCAGGCGAATAAAAGTTTGAAAACCTTATCCCGATCCCCCGTTTCATGCATCCAGCCACACCTGCTCTCTCAAGTGGCCGTAAGAGGCTGCATCTCCGTAGCTGGAAGTGTGTTTTCTCAAGTGCAGAACTAATTCTTCTTTTTTTTCCAGGGACTCTGCTCTGCTTTCTGCACACAAACAAAGAATTGAGAAAG
Organism: Chanos chanos; assembly: GCF_902362185.1. Lineage (NCBI taxonomy): Eukaryota > Metazoa > Chordata > Actinopteri > Gonorynchiformes > Chanidae > Chanos > Chanos chanos. Next base: position 16,284,385 of record NC_044501.1, read on the forward strand.
AATTAGTGGGTAGGAAAGCTGCTGTCAGGGGCCCTGAACAATAAAACACTTTGGTAAGTTTACTTTGGTCCCCTAAATCTAAAACATGAACATATCTTTTAGCATTACCAGTTACTGTGCTGATAGCAATGTTCACTTATTATTTATTAGCAAAATAAGTAGCACTCCTTAATATTCCTTGAACTGTATATTTCAAGTCCCTGTAACAACCTCGTCTCCTCCCGCACCGACTCCAGCCATTCAGCGATCGGTCGCCGGTTTACTAATCATCGGCCTGTCCCTTCATCATCCACACCTGTGTTCACTTGGTTTTCACCTGATTCCCCCCCGTTATTAACTTCACTGTTTCTCTCCGTCACTGCGAAGTCTTCGCCTTCCCTTTGTGTATTCTGAGCGCGCTAAAACTTATTTGGATATTTCTTGTGTAATTCTGTGTTGCTTTCCTGTTTTTTTTTTCCCATTCCGTGCTGGAATTTGTGTTTATTTGTTATCATTAAAATACAACATCTCTGCACTTGCGTCCGGCTCCCTGGTGATATCGTGACAGTCCCCATACATACACTCATACACTTTCTTACCAAACGTAAGATTTTGAGATGGACCAGTAAGACCTGACATCATCATCATCATCATCATCATCATCATCATCATCATCTCAGAAAGAAAAAAAAAAAAAAACTTAATGGCCCAAATAACAAAATTTTCTTGCCACTTTTCATGAACCCCAGTTCCACCTAGACCAAAATTATATGTCAGTTGATCAGGACATGGTACCTGAGCTCCATCTCCAAGTTACCTGGACACCTTCAGATGGTGCAGTCTCTCTGCATTAGCTACACTGTACTAGAGACAGGGATTAAAACTGATAAATGTTCACCATCATAGTTAGCACAATACTGATATAAACATTGAGCTAAGTTCTGAGCAGTGACAATGTTCTTTGTCAGTAAAAACTGATCTTTTGTTATTGCTGAATATGTGTTTAAAAAGAGCGGGGAAGTGCAGCTCCCATAAGAGTCAAAAGAACATTCAGTTTTTCTAGTTGCTTGGAATTGGGTTGAATTGAATTTAATGCAACTGATTTGAATAAAATCGAATCAAATCATGTTGGATCGAATTGAATCAAACCGAAGGAAGAGGGGGGCAGTTTCCATGGTACCAGCTGTGTCCAACACAGCATTACTTCTTTCTAAAAGAGGTCCTTTCCAACCCAAGTGAGAACACACTCCACTCTTATCGAGTTTTGTAGGTAGGAAATGATGCCCACAATATATACAAGAAAATCACTCTAAGTTCTCTGTACAGCAATGGCAGCAAAATCTTTAAATCAAAGCCTTTCTTTTTGTATGTGTTTTGTAACTATAGACAGATTGTTGGATGTTTGTATCAAGTCACTGCATGCCAGTCAATATCGCTCCATTGGCTGGCTGATTAAATTTGACAACACCCAAATACACTTCAGCACAGGCCCATGTTTACCAGTCTGTGTATATGTGTGTGTGTGTGTGTATGTGTGTGTGTGTGTGTGTGTGTGTGTGTGTGTGTGTGTGCATATGCAGGTGTGCAGGCGTGAGTGTGTGTGTCTGTGTGTGTCAGCATGTCTCCATGACACCAAGAATTTGACTTGCTCTCCCAGAGGCTCACTTCCCAGAGAAAATTCAATGCTGGCATTGACATTTTAAGATGGTGGATTGTTTTTTTTTTCTTTTTTTCTTTTTCCTTGCAATGTCTCAGGAGCCCTTGTTCCGATTTACCTATGGCTCCTTCTATGTCAGTTTTAAAGAGGAATGAGGTAGAAAAGTACAGCCTTCAAAGCCACATCATTCATGCCTGAAAACATCCCTGAGGAAAGTGGAATCACTCATATACAATAAAACAGAATCATAAAATAACCTGGTTTGAACCTACAGTTTGGAACATGTAGACTTTGTCTGATGATGCTATCAGTCTATTAGTATATGGATACAAGAACAGTAAAATAAGTCAGTGTAATAATAAACACATACAGCAAAATACATTTTACAGTAGACAGGTCTTAGGTACATGGTTAGAGCAGAATTGATTTTACAGAACAACATGCCTTTTTGACTCACGTTAAGAGGAATGTCTGGTTTTCTTACAATTCGATTACACTAACAATGAAACACATTGAAAGTGTAGGTTGGAATGAAACTGAATTCTGTCTTTGTTACAACATGCATTACTATATTCATTATAAGTTCTTAAAATGGCTTAACTGATTTCAGATAAGATTAACTGAAAACACATCACGCAAAGATAACAAATACCAGAAATAATGTCTCTCCAGAGCTACATAAATGTATTCTGTGAAGAAATTTCTAACATAAGGATTTCTGTCACTGTGAATTGTTTGTTTTATAATACATCTATTATAAAAACTTGTAATGACGACTTCTCATGACATTTCTCATTGTTTTAATGTCATGAAGCTCTTAGCATCAAACAGTTTCTAATACACTATTTCTAGAGAGAGGGAGAGAGAAAGAGAGAGAGAGAGAGAGAGAGAGAGAGAGAGAGAGAGAGAGAGAGAGAGAGAGAGAGAGAGAGAGAGAGAGAGGGAGAGAGAGAGAGAGAGTTTAAAGCAAACTTAGCATATTAGTGCTTTAAGTCCGTAACGGCAGACAGCAGGGAGTGGACAACTAACCACTGCTCATCACTCCTGGCTTGGGCTTTCAAGCTCATTAAAGTCGTGGCTCTGCTCCCACAAGCCTGACGCAGCTGCAGACCCATACAGGAAGAATCTGATTTCTCATTCACTTTGTGTGTCTCTTTGTGTGCATAGCAGAGAACATCACTGGGTGTGTCCCCAGAGGACCCTGTTCTATTCTTTCTCTTACAAGAACACAGTGCACTCAAAATCAGCAGGTATTTATGAACTATGGACAACATGATCTCTGAGTGATGGTACAAGGCCTCCTTATTCAATATTAAGCTTGGCATTTTTGTTTAGGCCAGTGGCAACAGAGTTAAAATAAAAAGCCAGAATTCAATAACAATGACTATAATGCACACTTAGCCAGAACAGAGCTGGGCAGTTAACCCAAACAGGCTTCAAATTTACATCACCTACAGCCTTTACCGCATAAGAACATAAACCAAAAGAAATGATTACATGTTTTATTAAAATGCATGGTTATTCATAAGTACTCAACTGTTAAGGTAATGCATTTACATTCTCTTACTAATAATGAGCGGTGCTCTCCCTCAGTGATGAATAGCTGTATTCCCGATGGAAAAATACACCTCACGCTAGAGGATTTCTTTGATAGAGTGGTTGATGCGGTTGTTTGTCGAGAGACCTAGAATTAGAGCATTCCAACATAAAAACAAGTGTTAATGATGATACTCTAGGAAATCTTGGAAAAAAGAGTTCTTTTTCCCCCCACAATCACTATCTGTTCTGGAAGATCAGAGCAATAATCTGTTGGCACATGACCTTTTCATAATTGGAGTTTTAAATGAAATTTCAGGAGAAGAATGTCAGAGTCAATTATTTTAGCGACCCACAGGCTCTCTTTATCCCGCCCCCATCCCCCAAATAACTCCTATACTCCTATGCTATCAAGAGGAGATCTGAGCTTAATTGAGGTGAACTCCAACCAGACACCCCCAAGCAAAATTATAGCCTGAGCCAAACCATATGAGTAGTACGTCTAGTAGACTACAGGTCAATGTACATGTCTAAAAAAAAAAAATAATAATAATAAAAAAAAAGGTGCAATGGAAAGATACGCAAGAACAGGAAGAACAAGAGGAACACAACTACATCGTGTCTGGCAGAGAGCAAAAGGGAGGAAAAGAAGCCAACCTCAGCCCCTCTTAAAGTATTTAATAAAATGTTTGTCACAGAGAATAGATGGGATGTGGCGTCATGTCTGGCTGCTTTGCCATCCCGATAACAGGCTTATTTCAATCTGTTGAAGACACAGCAGAAAAGACGAAAAGAGAAAAAAAAAGAAAAAAAAAAAGGAGGAAGAGGGAGTGATAGTTGAAAAAGACAAAAGAGAGAGCAGAACACTATGTATCACTATCAATGTGTGGTGCTTTTGATTTGCCAGTCACAAGTTTTGCATTCAAATCTCTCCCTCTCTGAATCCATCTGTCACTCTCTCCCTCTCTCTCTCTCTCTCTCTCTCTCTCTTTCTCTCTGCATTTCCAAAGAGAAAGGAAAGAAGGAAAAAAATAGCTACATGGTTAAGGACTCTCTCCCTCAACAGCTCTGTAAGAGTGAAAGAAAGAACGAAAGAAAAAAAAGTACACTTTTTTCTTAAAATAATGTTGAAGGGAGATGCTTAGAAGCCTGAGAACACACAAGCATGCATGTTTCAGCTACTTGTGTGGAATGCAAGGACATTTGAATAGGTAAAGAGGTATCTGGAAGATGCACTTAAAGCCTAGTTACTCCAGTTTGATTGCATGCTCTTAGGACTAAATAATTCACTTACAATTTCTCCTATATGTCACATCTTGATATGGATCACCACTTACAACAGGGACATTTTTGTTTGATAATAAAAGTGTGAACTTGGTAATAAAATATGTAAAGTCCCAGAACCTGAAACTTCATCTCTGCAGTGTATTTATTATGCGTACTTATATGTGAGGTTTTTTTCTCAGCAGTCTCCTGGTGCTGATGTTTTGTGTGATCATTAATACATTGTCCTGTCTCTCTAAATCAGCTGGAATGTTCTGGAAAGGAGACAGTCAGGCTGTATCTGACATTTGTCATATCTCACCGCAGTCAACTGGAGAAATGATTTGTCTGCAGGATTTGGCCAACTTAATCCTTCTACTGCATCCTTTTATACTTATGCATTTATTTATTAGCTGCTGAGTTACTGTACAGTACACATATTATATATGAGGATGAACAATGTAATAATTACACTAAAGGAACGCTGTCTTAACCATACCATTGTGGTTGCCATAGCATCATATGAATACCCAGACATCAGAGAGTCTTAGTGAAGTGGAATCCGTAGTGTCTTCCACAAAACAAACAAACAAGCAAACAAATAAATAAATAAATAAATAAACAAAAACCACTAACTAAACAGACAGTCCTCTGTATTTGTTACTAGTGCTAACCGACGTATCATATTTTCATCGTCATGGCGATATGAACATTTGACCTATCAGATGGAGCCCTGGATACATGGGCCATACATTCACTAATAAAGCAGTGGGCATGGGCTATTCAATGTTTGAGGCCTATGCTAGCAGTGCTTATAATAAAGCAGAAAGACTTTGTAACTATATAGCTAATATGCACAGTTCAGTATTTGTTTACTTACCACTAGGCATATCGTCATCACAACAATGAACAATGTTATCGCACATCGCAGTTTCTCATCATATTTTGCAAGCCTATTTGTTACTATAACATGCACAATTTATAATACTTATGTATAGGGTATTAACAGTATTAGGAGTGAGTGAGAGAATGTGTGTGTGTGTGTGTGTGTGTTTGGGGGGGGGGGGGGGGGGGTGTTAAATGATGCTTTGATGTAGTCATCACCAGCAACATTACTCACATGTACACAAGTTGATAAGTGTGCAAGACTGTTTTGATCAGTCTGTTTACAGGGTGAAGTGAATGTTTCCAATTTATATGGAGATGAAGGGACACTATTCTACAGTTTTAAAAAGGAGGGCTTTTCAATCTCTATTTCATCCTTGACTGGCGAAACTTATATGGAAAATAACGCTGTGAGGTTGAGTTAGGCTAAACATAACTACAAGAGAAGGTGTGCAGCAAAAAAAAAAAAAAAAAAAAAAAAAAAAACGAGCTCTCTTAAATTTATCCGTGATGTATTCTATATGATGACCTTGTTTTGTATTTGGAATCACTAAGAATGCACTGCAGTACGAAACTTTTCAAAAGCTGAATATGTTTTCTGCAGTTCATAATTTGTACCGGAACACAAATAGCTGTTTTAGCTGTTTTAGAACTTTCTGTTAAGGAAAAAACCTAAATCCATGTTTTGTAAAACATAAAACATCCTATGAAAACATTTTTATTAGTTTACTGTGTCAGACTGCGATCATGACATTTAACACAGGACAAAGCATTGTCGAAAAAGTCTTTTCATGATATTCAGTATCATTTCATTATAATATATTACATAAGAAAATGAACTACAAAGGAGATTCTGGAGACAGTGACAGCACTGGCAATGGTAATTGTGCAGTTTAGCATTTCTTTAATCTGCCCAAATACCAGCTAACATAGAAGCCTTGGCTATTTATGCTTCACTCGAAGCTAGGGTCTCTGCTACGGCCAAGTCTCTGGTTGCTTTCCAAGTTCAAATTTTCTTATGTATTGACTTTATCATTTCTAGGGTCTCATGGCAGCAATTTTAGAAGTGTGCTCTCAGTGCTCCCAATAAGTGTTCAGGAAGCCAAATGAACATACACACCCAAAGAAGCAGCAGATCGATAGTTATACTGAATGCTCTTTGCCCTGTCTTCTGCATAGCCATGATGCTCAAAGCTCCAACTTGAGCTCCAACTTTTTTAATTTACTGAAGCAGGTGGGTACATGCTTTAGCCAAGCTATGCTATTGTTAACAGGCACAATATCAAGGTCTCAGTTTTGCATTTTAAATCTCACACGCTTCTGGCTAACAACGTTATGCCAGTACAACTTCTGCCAGTACAAACTCTCGATACCAAATGTTGAGGAGGTTGACACTCCTTCTCCCATTTCAGTTTGACAAAGAGGCAGTATGATCAGAAGGAATTAAAGGAATTTAAGTTCCACAACTCATCATTTTGAACTACTATTTAACCCAGTGTTCCAACAGCGTTACTCTCACGGCACATCTCGTGTTCAGTCTGCCAGTCTGTGCTATGTGACAGATGTTGTTTCTTTCTTGCCATTGGTTTTCAATGGGTCCTGACCAGTCATATGAAAACTTTGTTCTCGTGCATGTTGTCATGATGCACTTGACAACATAAAATAACACGATAAGATTTTCTGCCTGTTTACAGGCCCTGCTTCAGTCAAGCATCTATATGCGTGGATTTATCTTGTAATCAGTCCATCATGCTTTCATAACTAGCTTTTTTCTTTTTTTATTGCTGTTGTTGTCTGACCTATCCGTAACCTAATTCAATCAGTCTCAATAAAAGGCTTGACACTGACACAAGGTGCCAAGATGACTCATGAAGCTAACTTAGAGGAAAAAAAAATGATATAGTTTTAATCATTTAAATTTTACGTCATAAACAAAGCAGAATTTTCTCTTGAATGAGATGTATGAATAAAATATACTGAGTGAAATTCAAAAGAATATTTAAAATTGATTTATACATGAAACTGATGGATCCTTTAATCAGACCACACAACTTAAATGCCAACCTCATATTCATGTGACATTCTTACCTACTTTGAGATGATCGGGGTTCTGAAGGGAAATTTGCATGTAACAAGAGCATTTATTTTGCAGCCACCGATTTCAGTCATAGGACTTTGTTGACAATCAGCTCTCTCTCTCTCTCTCTCTCTCTCTCTCTCTCTCTCCTGCTCTCTATCTAATTTTTTGCTCTTGCCCTTTGACAATTCGCTTTGAATTCTGCCATCACTAAGAAAGTGAACAGCAAAGTCACTTGCAATAATCTTTAATGTTGATTAATGTATGTTCTATTTAATCATTCAGATGGTTCATAAATTTCTCAACTATGAAAGATTCTTGTCAGAAGCACTTCAGATTTCATTAAATTCATGTTTAGACCATGAAATACTTCAAACAGCTTAGAACTATGGTCTACAGGGTTCAGAACATTTTACTCTATGAAGGACTTCCTATATAGCTGAAAGATTTTTTTTTATTATTATTACCTGTATAATAGTAAAGTGTCAAGTGACTTATTTGCTGAACCCGTTTCTTTTATCGAGATTCATGTATTTTATTAGGCCTGCCCAAGTTGTGGCCAGCAAATTTCTGTTGAGTTGTTCTTTCTTTTGAGTATAAGGTGATCATTTGAAATAGGTTCAGAACATCTTCCTCGCAACAGAGAACAGAACTCAAGAAACAGCAGGATCATTATTTTCAATTATTTATATCGTGAGCTGGATTGTGTTTTCAGCTCAACAGCCAGATAGTTTGGGCATCTTGCACTCTCTCTCTCTCTCTCTCTCTCTCTCTCACACACACACACACACACACACACACACACACACACACTCTCTAATTCTCCCACACTCTTCTGAGCAGGGCATACATTTCTTGCGCAATAGTCCTTTTGAGCCTGTGGTTGTTCACATTCAGAAAAAAATGATTTCTTCTTCATGCCTAGCTTTCTTGAATCCATTCAAACACTTCTTGACAGTCAGTAGCTTGCTGAAAATAAAACACCATAGATGCTTAATTATCTAGGAAGGCCATCAGTGTGTACAACTTGGTACATCCTAAGGCTGTCTTGATTAATTGAATCAGAATTATAGATACAATGCTCTTTATTAATCAAAAGTACAAATAGGGACATTTTTTAATTTAATTTTATTTACTGATTTATTTATTTTTAAGATGCAGTTATATCTTCACATCCAGGCAATCAGTGCTCAGAGCCAGTAACACTGAAACTATATTTGTTTTAATATTTGCAATATTTTGCATTCGTAATATAACTTTGAATTTCACCCTATCTATTCAATAAAGACAAGCTAGTATATGCTGAAAATAGTGAGAATAAGTTTATTGCATTTCAGCTTGTTTTGGATCTTTATGAAGTAACTGTTAAAAAGTATTTATGGGTCAAACATTATTTGCAGTTCTAAAAAATTAAGGTGTCATCCAGTGAAATTAATACTTGTAACCTACAGTCAAATCAATGCAATTCTACCTGGATGGGGTAAAATTGGATATCTTTATAACTCTTCTAAAGCATTACAATGCAAAAAATCGCACATTAAAAAAGTTCTTTTTAATTGTGTTATTTCAGAAGGAAAGAAAGAAAGAAAGAAAGAAAGAAAGAAAGAAAGAAAGAAAGAAAGAAATAGCATTAATACCAAAATCAAATGAATTTCATTAAAAAAGCATTTACTGATTAGTCCTTCAGTCATAAGAAGGTAATGTACTCTGAATGGAATCTAAAATTGTCAAAATAACTGTTTCAGTGACACATTGCTTGCTTTTTACATCTGAGTGAAAATTTTACATTTCCACCTGAATGATGCAGTTTTCCATGCGTGTAAAACATCAAATGTGTTGTGGTAGGTGATTTGAAAGAGTTGTGTGAAGACTTTGATCTGATGTCAAGTCTGATATCTTTTACTCGCGGGAATAATGTAACATTGCATAAGAACTCATCACAGGCTCCCTTTAGGTGTTTTTAATTATTATCGGAGTGTGATGCAATGTTATAATTGGGTTGGCCGTGTTTTCTTTTGCACATGTCCATGGTTTCCTGAAAAATATGTAAATACCACACTGGCCACCTGTTCCATATGAAGTCTGTTCCTTGTGTTGTGGAGAACCGTTTCGATATAGGTTCAGTCAGGTAGGCTGGAAGAAGGCCAAAATGTATGATGTTGGAGCCTAGCGAGATAAATGCTGTAACAGTTTCTGTACGCCACTTTTTTTCCAGAATGCGGCATGAACTATGAGGTCAAAGCTACTACAAACAGGTAAGATTGAAGGACCAGCAGAACCAGAGTGGATGCAGACAGCAATTCAGACATATGAATGATGCTCTAAGAGAAAGCACCCTCCTAAATTTGAATGCTCTTCAAGTGTGAGTGGGTTGGCATTTGGACGGAATTATGGCTTGGTGCAGTTTCTGTAGTTCAGCTCCGACACAATGCCTCTTGAGTCCTGCAATAACTGCATGAAGGCAGGTTGTGAGAACTCTAGGAAAATGCCAAGGGGAAAAAAATAGAAGGCACAGCACAGATGGACTGCAGGCCGGAGTGACAATTGAGATGTTCATTGAAAATTATGGCCAGGTTATTCAAGGAGCGTGAGAGCAGCACTTGTAGATTTGTTCTTTTTTCAGTCATCTGGAGGGTATGAGCGGCAGTTTGTTTTTGTTCTCCTTTTCCTCCCGCTCCCTTTATGGGAAATTCATTTGTACCATGGACCCATTACAGCCCGTGGGTGAGTGATTGTCTCATGCATCCTAATCAGTGCAATTATAAATTTGTACAGTGACTTTTCCATATTTTGGGACAGAGTTATGTAAGAGTGCCTTTTTCTGTTCTGTGTCTGTACAGTTTTCCATGGCAGTTTTATATGTGCTAATACTTATTTTAAGTGTTTTAAGAACCATATTGTAACTGTAAAATTTGGCAGAGTTGAAGTATGATGTCAAACTCCCATACTTAAATAAAGCTGTTGAATTCTCACCAGTGTCTGCTGCTTACGCTCTAGAGAGGTCAAATCTTTTGGCCGTCAGGGAAACACTCTAAGTTATAAAGACACATAAAAGAAATAATGTACTACAGGGATGGAACTCAAGATGGAGAAGTATTTCTTACCCTCTGTCATGAAAAAAAAAGACTCTTTGTTCTCTTCACATAACTATTTTTTATCTGATATATACTGTTATCTCAGATGTGCTTTGAGACCCTATATTAAATGATGAATATGACATAAAGGGTGAGCTATACTATGCAGATCTTGCCAAGATGATGCTCAAAGCTGGTTATGTTTCCTCTAAATTGGGAGAAAGAAAGAAAGAAAGAAAGAAAGAAAGAAAGAAAGAAAGAAAGAAAGAAAGAAAGAAAGAAAGAAAGATGTATCACACTGTCAGTGCTTTCAACATTTTTCCTCAGTCTAACAATTATCAGTTACAACAGCAAATGACCCAATCATAGGACAAAACTTTCCCAGACATGGAGGAACTGTGCGATCAGTGCATGATAACTCAAACTACATTTGCCAGATAAACATTTAAAATGGAATACTTATAATGGTCAAACGCAAAATTTTGCTTTAATAATAGTAACAATCTGTAGTTTTTATGTGCATTGCAGCTATTGGAATCAAAGGTCTCCAGCAATTATTAAGTGTATATGGTTCAGCTGAAGATTGATAAATTACATCATAATGACTCATTCATTTATGAGAACATGTGTACAACTACTTTTGGAGTATAACAATAAGACAGGGACAGGCAGGCTCTGTAGTATATAACCCGTATCAAAAGAGGTATCCTTTAAAATCTACACACCCTTTACTGGACCCTTTCCCCCACCACAGCTCACATGTTCATGTAAGAAAAGGAAAAAGAAATCTCCTCACATACAAATCCTACCAGTTATTGCAAAGAATATTTGAACAATTGCATGTTTACCTTCCACAAAGCTGGTTTATAACAGGCAAAGACATGCTACTGCCCTACATCCACTGGAAATAGTTTGACATCTGCTAGGCTTGTCAGGAAGGTTAATTGAAACAGCATTATGTGCTACAGGGAACAAACACAAATGCGGCTATATTTCAAATGCGGTCGAAATGTACATCTCGAAGCATGGCGTCCAGGATATCCTCTGAGCTACACAAGACAGAGATCCATACTTGCATTTGGGTTTTTGCTGATAAGCATAAAATCCAGTGCTTTAGATTTCAGCAATACTTGCTAGTGCTGGGGTCTGACCAGGATGGTTGGGAAAAAAAAAAAAAAAAAAAGACTCATTTGTAACTCTGTCCAAATCTGCAGCTATTTATAAGTGAATAATATCTCTACGTGCTTTGCCATTCCTCTCCAAAAAGCTCCATCTTCCTAATTATGCTCTGTGTCAGAGAGCTCCTAACCATTGATAATTGTGATTACACTCTCTGTGAGATGAAAATTAATTTCTTAAACTCTTTTGAAAGGGAAGCCTCATTGTACAGTTACTTCAGTGATCTGTTCTTAGTATTCTGAATAGGAAGTAGACGTTTAAAAGACCATAATCATTATACCCTCTTTGCAGACCATGAAAATGGGTTAAGACAAAGCTTTTTCAATATCATTCTCTATTTGATTTCTTTGTATACTGTAAATAAAGGTTCACCACCCTGTTTCTTAAAGCACGTTCTTAAATAAACGGTCAGAAGTCATTATTTTGAGGTACCTGTAGTAGAGTTTTATTATCATGCATGTCAGAATATATTAATGTTACTTTTGAACTGAGAGGTTTTTGCTGTCGTTGTTGTTGATTTGTTTGTTTGTTTGTTTGTTTGGTTTTTTGGATACCCCACTCATTCAAAAAGTTATGGCAGAAACTTTTGAAAAAGTTTAGTTAAAGTAGCTACCGGTGCAATTCCTTTGGCTTGGAGAGCAGAGGACTCACATCATTTACCAGATGATTTCACTCGAGTTGAATACAATTTATATCCTCAGACAGGAAAAATATGAAGTAAAACCACTGGTGCATATGCATCATCCTGTTAGCAGTGAATTAAATTAGGCTTAATTTTCTTGACAAAGCATTTTCCTGTTCCAGCCTTTAACAGGGGCTCCACTGCCACATATTTCACAACACTAGAAGCAATAGGTGATTATTACAACTCATGCATGTTATGAATCTCAATTTGAAAGAATGTTTTTAATTTCTCCCAGAAGGTATGCATTTAATCATCAAAACTTGGTGAGATATCAATTTGCTCCAACATTTATCTATGTAGCATTATACCCAAAGTCGTTTATATTGTATTTCTTAAGCATCATCCCTCCCCCAGCGTAGCCAATCCAAACGACATTGACATGTGCATATTTTACATGGACAGTGCATCTCCCTGCATTAATTATTTATTTCCATGATCTATAAGGAGGGTTTTATTCAGTGTCATATTGCCTTGAAGCATAATAATAATCACACATAATTCCTATGAACACTTTCCAGTCTGAGCACTTCCAGTTGACGTTGTTTGTAAACATGTAATGATCCTTACTACATTTTGTTGCTATGTCTGTAGCAATTATAATCTATTAAAACGCAAGAGGCAGAGCTCTATATAAATACTATGAAGCTTACAAACATGGAAATCTTTCACTACCTCCCGGCTCCAGTGAGACAAAGAAAAGGTGTTGTCAAAGCTATGTGACACTGTTATGTTGGGAGATTTTGTCTGTCAAATGGGAAAACTATAAATATTTGCTACATCTCAAATACCTTTTCCATTTTTTATGTTTTTCAATGGCTTATGACCAGTAAGGAGCAATGACCCTCAGATTCAGTTCAAGGGTAGATTCACATCTGTAATTAGCTGCCCTGCCAGTACTTGACATGCTTTGGAGATGTATTCACTAATGATTGTATAGGTGCACTCTGGAACTCTACATGCGTGCGTATGGGTGCATGTATCTTGCAGGTAGCAATACAGTTACTTCACAATGCTAAATGGGATATTGTAGTACTATGCCTTGGAATGTTAATTAGGTGGTCTATTAAACAGTAAAAAGTAAAGAGTGATTTATACATCCAGTCAGTACAATTTAAAATGTATAAATGTTGTAATTTTGACGTTAACTCAAGTTTAACTGTTATTTTTGGAGAAGACTACCTTTTGTATCATATGGTGGCCTCTCTGGAATAACTAATAACTCCTTTAAGTCCAATATGTTATATGCTTTGTTATGCAACATTAGAGATTTAGACATTATAAAATATGGAGAGAAAACCATAGAGATGGAAGGGCTTTTGCTCTTAGTCTCCTCTGCACACATGCTGAAATTTTTTCAAAGTATGTATTTTCTGAAACACATAGACACTGAAATGATTGTTTAGGATAGCATAACAATACAGAGATATAGGATCGCAATATCTATCTCTGAGCCATGATACACTTCTTAGGGATTAAAAATATCACCTTATAATCACATAAGGACTATCTTAATCACACCTTTAGGTTATTTGAATGACCTCTTGATTTCTAATATCACTTTGACTTCTAAAAGAAAATGCTCAAGTTCTGTGGCCTAACTCTACTTCTCTCTGAGACTATTCAGAGATTCGGTTGATCTTGTGGAGGCACTCTAGGGCTACTCATTGGCCACTTGATTCTGAAGGAGGTGCGATTTTTTTATATAAATAGGCCATTCAGACATGAATCATTAGCTTCTAGCAATGTAAAACACTAGTCATTGCATTGTGCGCAGCACTGCAATGGTGTCCAGCAATGTGAGAGGAGATTTGTTGCTGTTGTTGTTGTTGTTGCTGTTGTTGTTGTTTATTTTAACTTATTTGTTTATGATTTATACATTTATTTTCACTTTTGATTTCATCACTAACACTATGAAAATGGTGAATGAGCATGGATTATTATGATGATTCATTGATTATTATGATTATCTGTATTCAACAATAAGAAGACAGCACTGCTATGAATGAGAAGGAATGGGGAGGGATAGCAGTGACTGAATGGATAAATTATGGGCCACTTTCTGTCTGTAATTTATCCTTCTTTATAAGATCTTATTTATTTATTTATGTATTTATTTACTGATCATTTCACATATCTGTGGGTTGAACTCAGGGAGTGGAATTTCAATATAAGTTTTCTAAGAGGTTTTCTATACTCATTGTTAGCTGATCAACAGAGAAATGGCTAATGTGAGGTCACATTTGGTTTCAAAGAATACAAATCGAATGTACAGATAATAAAGAGAAAGCTGACACCAAGTACTCTGGTTTATTGCTATGATATTATTAAAAAAAAAAAAAAAAAAAATTCTTATCAACCACTGCCTGGCAATTTCTATGTCTCCTTACATAAGAAATCACTGTATCTTAAAGCACTGAGCAAAGATTCAAAGCCAGCCTGAGCTCTTGCCTGTGAAACTGCCACCAATGTCTCTTGATAACATCTACCAATGTCTATCAACCCACAGAAGGAAGGGTAAGCAGACAAGATCAAAAAAGAGGGTGCATACACAGGCGAGGATCTTTGGTTGTGAGATGTGTAAGGCTGTCACTATGGAACAATCTGCCAACAGTTGCTCCTGGTTACATCTTCATTTGAAGTAGAAAAAGCTCCATGTCACATTTGTAAAAGAGACCAATGTACAGCAGTATTCAGATCAAGGACTTTTATTTATTTATTTATTTATTTATTTATTTATTTATTTATTTATTTTCTTGTTTTAATTACTTTATTTTTAACTCAACAGAGGGCATTGCAGTTTAACATTAATAAGTCGGTATTACAGACTGCCATGGTAATGTGTATTTGACATTACGTAACAGACACTTTCTTTGTGAAATGCTTCAGATAACTGTATGTATGTTTGTAGTATGGGTCCACTGAATCCCTAATTACTTAAGAGCTGACTGCTCTTGAAGTGTACTGTGAGGCTGTCATTTTGATGTATCGTTTACTGTGAATCACTGTTGTATGCAATGCTTTATGTTAATTGAATTCAGATGCAACAAACAACCACATACATCAAAATGACAGAATTGATGTGAAAGGAGTCTTCAGAGAAAGCTCTGAACTTCCTATCAGAACATGATAAGAGACACTTTTTTTGGTTGCTGTCAAGTGTCTCAGCGAAGTATGGACTGTGCTCAACATGAAATGAAAAGTATTAGCAGATAAACATATACTTTTATGATTTTAAAACCCACACATGATTGGTCCATATGAGCACGGTTTTCTGGACATTATATTTCAAGTGTATTGAACTGACTGAAGTCAAACCTGATTGACATTGGTAAATGGATCTCCTCTCAGCTCGGCAGTGATTGAATAGATTTTTTGAAGTAACCCCTTTTTTTGGCATGTTCAAAACAAAGCAGAGAGAAACAATTACTTGCTGACTCACTGGGTGGAGGAACATAACACTGTGTGTGTGTGTGTGTGTGTGTGAGAGTGTATGTGTGTATGTGTGTATGGAGTGTACTTTGGCAGGCACATTCAGCACTGGAGTCATGGTCTGGTTTATAAAACTGTTTTTTATTGGTACATCAGCACTGATAGAGAAGTAAAAACAGCATCTCTTCTGAACTGGCTTTGCGGTCTTACGGGAAGAGGATTACTGGATTGCTTTAGGTTCATGGTACCTCAGTTTGTAGTGCTGATTTAATGTAACAGCAGACTTGTGTATTCAAATGGGATGCAGAACGTTGTTTGCTCTCTCTCTCTCTCTCTCTCTCTCTCTCTCTCTCTCTCTCTCTCTCCCTCTGTATACTTTTTAAATTTACCTACTAAGAAATGATGTGAATAGGCCAAAAGAGGTCTTAAGAAGGGTTGGCAAAGAAAATGGAGAGAAAGGAGCAAGAAACAGAAACAAAGAAGTATAACAGTGTTTAATGTAAATCCACATAGCAAATGGACAGCATTCCAGATCCATTCAAAATGTAGCAATGCAGCCACCCAGATCCGTAATCCAGATCTGGCCTAGTGTCTTTTTGCAGAATGGGCCAATAACAGCACAGATCCCCTTTAATTATACAATTCAAGCAAGGGCCAAAATCAACCCAATTCCACTTGAATATCACAGAACCACAGAGCTGCATTTCTGTTCACACCTGTCCCGAAATGCCAAGCCCTGTGCCAGATTCCACCATAAACACTGTCACCTCAGGCCTCTGTATCTTGCATTAAAAGTTGGGGAGGGCAGTCTTCTGCGTTTCTCCTCTGATACATATAAATTCAACTGCCATTTCTTTTTATGAAGAAACCCTGGCACAGGCAGGGGTCCAACTCTACCAGAAGCCCTGCAGAGACGTGCATTCAAACTCAGATCCCTGGGGTGGCAGGCATGCAGCTTTCCCACTGCACCACCCAAGCACTCTTACCTGCTTGCTCACATACTGCAAAGCAACTCACAACTCAAGTGCATACGCGGTGGATGTGGAGTGTGTTCCTTTCACAATCGGCATGAATGTACACTATGGAGCCAGTATACACTTGTTCCACTATTGATACAAATCCACTCTGAGGAGCTGGGGCGCATTCGTTCCACAATCAGCAACTGGAGCTGATGTGGAGCAAATGTGCTCTGGTTCTGCAGAGTAAACCACAAAGGCAATTTCATTACAGATTCTGCGGACCTGCTACGGCACAGCTGCATAGCACGGGTGTGACTGTTGCCCAGATTCGTGGAGACGCAAGCGGATCGGGCAAAGAGTCAGCTGTAACGTAGGCACTTCGTAACCTTGAATGTGTTTACACACATGTTGGTAAATGATTTCACACTGGTGTGTATGATGTGATGAGTTTAGGCGAGTTATCATGTGAGGGTGAATCAATTTAATGCACCTTGCCAGACGTGATCAGAATGATTCACTATGATTTTTTTAATTGGAGATGAATTTGGAGGCAAACCACTGATGATACATTAGACTGTTTGCCTGAAGGGTAGCTTAAAAGATTTCCTTCTTTCGATCATTCTCAAGATAGTCCAGAAAACATGTTGAACAATTACTACAAGCTGAAAACTTGAAAGACCAAATTTTCCCTTTCAATAGCCACATCAGAAGCCCACAAATGGCTCTTAAACCAAGGCTCACAAATTGCCAGAAAATAACTATAATGCAAAAGGTACATTCCTTGGAAAAGCACTTCCTTTTTCTCTGTTCTTATGCTTTATCTAGCATCATGGACTTATTAAATGTAAACTCTTGAGTTGACATTTAGATACAGAGAGAGAGAGAGAGAGAGAGAGAGAGAGAGAGAGAGAGAGAGAAAGAGGGGGAAATACCTTGCATTTTTGTACCGACACACCATATTGAAAAAAAAAAAAAAAAAAAATCTGAAAGTGGTTTTAGGGGGTGACCCCTTGGGTACTGGTTTTCCAACTAACTGGTTTGAGTGAGGGAATGACTCTGAATGTGCCACAGGGAATGAAAATCCACTCCAACAGCATACAAAGGGATGGGATTGGACAGGAATTGGGATGTTGAGAATCCTCCCTAGGTCTTTTATTATGTGTGGCATGAGCCAACATTTTGAGAGTATGCCTATGGATCATCATAACCACACCATCTCAGAAATCAGCAGGCTAGACTCAATAAACATCAAGAACAGCAATAGCATATCAGCTGGACGGTAGTTGGAGTCATTTTAGTTCTTGTTCTGTAAACCTTCTGACTATTTAGTAGCAGTTCATGGGACATATTTCATTTAGTCTATCTTTGATGTTATGCAAGCAAAACTATTGTTGTTATTCTAAAAAAATATTCTAAATCTTTCATTTACTTATTGTACTGGGATCCTTCCCTAGAACCAGTTGTACTTTGTATGTTGTCGGGTTTCCCACCCTATGATACGACAACTTATGTATTGTATTCACTGTCATACTGCATTTACGTCCCCTTGTTGTGTTGTTCATGCATGCATTTGAAAAACTCAAATAATGCAGATTAGTTCTGAATTTTCTTTTAAATCTGAGAAATATTCGCAGTGTGAGCAACTGTATGTGTATCAGGCAGCACTCTTCAAAAGAGGTCAGTGCTCCGGTCACATGTTCAGTAATATCCAATAAGAAACATGAATAAAACTTCATAAGGCAAGATCGAATAACTCCACAGATCTCCTGCTTCACAGATCACTCACCTTTACAAAATACTTTTTTTTTCCTTTTCTTTTTTTAAAAGAAAGCTGACAGTGTGAGTACATGTTAGGCCTGTAGGAAATTCACTTTTTTTTTTTTTTTTCTTTTTTTTTTCTTTTTTTTTTTCTTTTCTTTGCCTTCAGGTAATTGGAAACAACCTCTTGAACAACCTGATTGTTTAAAGTTTATTCTGGTACAGCTAAAAGCTGTAATTGTAATTCATCCTTGCTTAATATAGATATGTATAACCTTTGTCTACTGGTCCCAATTAAGCTGATGTTACAACTAGTTAAGAAGAGTTACAGAAATGGCTCGGTTTTATATTAAGCATTGATAGATAGATTCCATATACCATATGCCTCTGAAGTCAAACACTGAACTGAACTGAACTGAAAATGCGGATCCTTGATGTCAAATAAATGATTTTCCTGGTCATGCTTTAAACGAGAACATCAGAAATCACAAAAAAGCATTGTCACATCAGGTCAAGATCATTAGTTTTACTTATCAAGTCCTCATATATCTAATATCAGTACTACAGAAAACCTATTCAAGAGCATGGTCAGTAGTTACTTCAAATGGTGTAGTAAATCCAGAATGGAAAAAAAAAGAAAAAAAAAAACCTATATTTATCAGAAAACATTTAGCTTTCCAGTCTCAGTTTGTGCAATTTCAGTACAACAAATGCATTGTAACATTGGAATCCAGGTTCATATTTATGGATATGGTATCAAATATCAAGCTTTCAAATATCAAGCTTTTGAAAACTTGATAAAATCACAGGGGTTTGAACAATTTAATCGAAATTAAAGTACCAAACCTAAACTCTCTCTCCCTCTCTCTCACACACAGATGCACAGTGAGACTCATCTCTTGGCTGTTACGTGAAAACATCTAAATATATAATAAATGAGACAATAACTAGAGATCTTTTGTTCCACACTTTTCCCGGACCGTCTTTCACCACAGCTGAGGTCTGCTGTGGCCCAGATGCCTTCCATGGCCGTCCTTACCCAGCACCAATTATAGGAGCTAATTCGGGAGATATGACACATGTTGAAAAGATCCGGGACACGTAATGAGGACTACAGCACTTTCTAGTATGCCGCCACCTCAGAGGCTCCTTCGCCAATGTTTTATTCAGTGATTCTCGGAGAGAAACCCGCACAGGCGCAAGCTAAAAAGATAATGAATACAGTGTGCTGTGAAACAGTGGTTAAAACCCATCCCTTTTTATTATCTCTCTAATATCCGTCTTCAGAAGACAAATCATGGAATTTCAGCAATTAACTTTGCAGTGATTTAATGTTCTGTCTTGATTGTAAAGGCATTGCACTTTTTTTTTTTTTTTTTTTGCTTATTTTGGAGTATACAGCTCATTATCTCTTGCATACAATCCATTTAACAGAGTTCATAAATGCTAAGGCTGCTGCCATACTCTCAGGTGTTCTCATTACTGGATATAGACTGGGAAGTCAAACACGACCATTTCCTGCCAGTCTGGAGCAGTGTCTCAACTTCTGCAGCTGCTCCTGATTGACAAAAAAAAAAAAAAAAACACTTTTGTTGTTGTTGTTGTTGTTGTTGTCCCAGAAAAGTGTGCACAAGGTGGCAAAATGGCAAAAATTCCAATCTGTTAAGGACACCTCCGAATATTTACTTCTCCTCTCTGTAAGAACGGATCCCATTAAGGGCTGGATAGATAAAAACGTAATGGCACTAAGTCCATTCAGACTAAATATCACCAGGCAATGAGGCTATGGTTAAAAGAATAACTTTGGTTCTCCACTTGCTGATATTTTCATCATATCAACTCTGCTCAAAACTTTCCTCTATTTGCAGACCTGCCAGGGATGACACAGAGACAATGCATTTCAGAGTAATTAACCTCAAACTAATGAGCCAGAATTATTATCTGAATAATAAGCTCAAGCTCTTTTGCCTCCCACCGGCATTGCAGATAATGTTATCACACAAAATTAGCATATTTGACCTTGACACATCATTTTACACTATTACAATTAACCAATCATTTTTACGTTCATCAATCTACAACTGTAAATCATTACCAACCAAATTTTCTTATTCAAGGGAGTAGGAACTAGATGTACTTTTGCAAGCTTTATAAGTCAAAGCCATCAGGTTATTGTTAGTGCCATACAAGTTCACAGTTTCTTTTGAATGGCTACAGTAGATATAATTTGAGTGAAGGCACCAACGTACACTGCCAAACCAGTAAAACCATGTTCACAACAACTGAATAATTGAACAATACCATTAAGCTACATGGACTGATTGCGCACTAAAGAAGTCGGCTTGAGCAATCGTGTCCAGGTGTTACATAACAGCAAAAACAATACTGCAATCAACAGGGGTAATGTCACAGTCTGGTGTGTAAACCAGCTGTGAGTTGAGATTTGAGCTAAGGACAGAGGTGTTAAAATCATGTTACATTCATGCAGGTCTTTTTTTCTGAGATAGAACACATGAGAAAAAAATGGATTGTTACTTTCAGAGTTAAAATCTTCAGCTACTTTGTTAAACTAGTTCATATCAGCCTGTCTACATTAATGAAAGAGAAATTAGGTTTGAAGTACATGCAAAGTGTGAGGCTAACATGGCTGTTGCAATTCTAATGTACTGAAAAACAGGTTAAATTGATCATAAATTATTAATCAGTATCCCTGCATAGGACCTGCCAATGAAAGTTGTATATATTAAGCTGATAATGGCAGTTTAGATAATAGCAGCCCTGGGATTGATATGCTAACACTACATGTGGGTACACAAGACAACCAAACTTGAGTGAGAGTTGAGTTTTTATGAACAGGTAAAAGAAGAAAGAAAAATTACCTGAACTATTCATCACACACACCAAGAAATCAGTGAGATAATTGGCTGTGGGTGCCTCTAGTGTGCATTTGTCAAACTTTAAATATGTCCAGTTATTTTTAGCATTTTACAATATCTTCCCTCCATCCATTCAGTCTTAAGAAAGACAGTCATTACTGATATGAATTCCATGTTCCATTTCCCTTGGGCATTCAAACACTATCACAAATGTATATTTGTCATTAGCATGAGCAGTTTGGTATAGCTTAATAATAACCTGTAAACAATAGTAGTTAAGACACTGAGGTTTATGTCTGTGATCAAGGAAATGCAATAAAAGGGCATTTAGCACTGTGAGATTGAATTTAATAGTTTAGACATTGATATTTTTAAGCATTTTTGCTGGTGCTTTATCTAAGTGTTAGTCAAAAGAGCGCTAATGTATCCTGCTTAATCACATGTTTTGAGATGTGTAACTAACATAAGCTATAAATAAATAAGAGAATGTGTCTGATCTTTAACTTTTTGCCCTTTTGGAGGTATACTCTTGAGGAAAACTTGATTCATTAAATAAATCTGAGGAAAATGAGATGAATGTGCACATGGTATAAAAGCATTTCACAGGGATTCTCAGAATGCTTAAAAACTTTTCCTGTTAAAGACCTTGTTAAAATTAGTTTTAGGGATTCATGCATAAAGGTCATGGTCAGAATTTAGACAGTGAACTAAGCGTTTGTGTAAAGCATGAGGAATTGACTTTTGTTGTAATTAACACCCTAGTGCATATGTTGGATTCACTCTGAGTGAGTTCACGTGAACCTACATGAAGGTGAGTTTAGTTGTCTTGTACTTACCCTATGGGATCTGGTATGGTTATTATGCTTTGATGAGAATCCAGTATACATACACATAGACTGTGTTTAGAGGAATTTAGTGTGAACTGTTATTGGATAATCCCAGCCATTCCTGACCAGTGCTACTGCATGTCACAACCTGCACCGCCATTTTGGACTTTTAGTTGGATATGTCTTTGTGCTCCCGTTCTGTGTCTGTCTCCGCCCCTCACCTGTATCTGTTTGTCTAATTATTACCTTGTTTAGTTTCAACCAATCCTGTGTTGCCCTGTTCAGTTCTCCTTCTATTTAAGTCCTAGTGTTTGCCTCGTCCATTGTCTATCGTTGTTTGTGTTTTTGCGCACTGTCATGCTGCACCTTTTTGTTATCGGCTTTTGTTATTTGTTTGCACTGTATTATGGTCTTCATTTTAAGTAAAGCCTTCCGTTTTTTCACCTTCAACCATCGTGTCTTTGCACTTGGGTCCTGCACCACACCACCAGCCGTGACACTGCACTATATATGATGTGAACACACACACACACACACACAGAGTCAACACAGCATGCACAGTAGAGTTTTGATACGATTTATATTACCTAGTGTAGCAGTGTTTCCAAAAATATCTATTTAGTATTTTTCTGCACAAATGAAAATGAACTTACCACCAGCTTTGTTGTTCATGGCCCATGCTGAACTGAATAAAATATACATATGAAGAAGAAGAAGAAGAGGAAGAAGAGGAAGAAGAGGAGGAAGAAATGATTGGAAATGTCTTCTTTTATCATTTTAATCATTGGACCAGTTACTAAACATTTTCAGGAAACAAGCTCTCACAGACTCCTCCCAGTTGTGCCACTCCCAAAGGCCAAAGAGAACACGAGCTTGGGGAAAAACAACTCCATTACACTGTGACCTCCATAAGAAGCTTACACTACTTTATTTCATAGAGCCTGATTTTATTCCATAAGGAATTATTTCGTATCATGTACTACGCACTGGATCGTGGATTGCCTAAGGGGATGAATGTGATCTATGATTTCAGCAGATGGCATCCATTGATTAGGGCAGTATCATGATAGAACTGTTGGAATACTTTTCCATCATGGGAGTACAGACTACAAGAAGTGAAATGTGTGTGTGTGTGTGTGTGTGTGTGTGTGTATCTTGCAAGATAAAGACCAGATATATCTCATATGACATTCATATTCTGTTATAATGTGGGTAGCTGAATTCTGTCACTGAACACATTAGATGTTCAAGAGGAGGATGATACAGCCTTATTATGTATGGTTTACGGCAAAATAAATTTTCCCTACACCATAAAATGATATCGATTTATTCGTGTTTGAGTTTGATTTGTTTCCACATGAGAGTAATTATCACAAGCGCACATTCCTCTCCAGTTTTATTAGTGACTTCTAGCATAAGGAATCTCAGAGGTTGTCGAATCCCTTTGAATATCGCTGTTTTGCTTTAAAAATGCAGTTGGTGTAGTCACCTTTATGCAGAGTGGCAACACTAAGATGTTATTAGGGAACAAAACCCTTGGGAAGACTTGCTTCAATGAGTTACTGCAGGCTTGCTTAATACTCCAGCAAAATGAAGCAATATTTAAGTAGTTCTGTTCTTCTGATGTTTACAAAGGATGCTAGTTACGGGGACAGCATTTTGGTTTGTTATTATGAAGTAAAACAAGGTTGGGAAGAGTCGCCCTGAGACACTAACCTGAGACCAGTTTGTAGCACAGTTGATCTAATTACTTCCATTCAAATCAATAAGGCTGCAGAGACCACTGAAACCCTAGAGGAGCGGCTGAGCGTACTGAATGTTTTTCATTTGTTTGTTTGTTTTGAGGTCGTCCGTTGAGGTTTGTAGTTTCCCAGCTGGCTGCTTTTAAACATCCAGTGATGTACTGATGTTCTCTTTGCTAGTTCTTTTGTTGTTATCATTATTATTATTATTATTATTATTATTATTATTATTATTATTGTTGTTGTTGTTGTTGTTGTTGTTGTTGTTGTTGTTGTTGTTGTTGTTGTTGTTGTTGTTTGTTTGTTTGTTTGTTTGTTTGTTTCTAGGCTTGTCATTCAATGTAGGTAAATGAGTGGATGAATGGAATACGTATATAAGAGACCTAAACAACTTTTGAGTTGTAGGAGGCAACATATTTAAATTCAATTTAAATTCCTACATATAGCTTTAATCCTTTTTGGGGGGGCTGAACGGCATTATGCAGGCATTTCCTTTATTTGTAATAAATGTTGTCTGTATGTGCATGTTTTGATGCAATGACTCAGACATATCCTTGATTAGTAAAACATTGGGCCATAGTTGTGGCCCATTTACTTTTGTGACCATGGATCTGTATTTCAGGGACTGTTTTCTGTTGCTTAATCTTTTTTTTTTTCTTTTTTTTTTCTGTTGTTGTTGTTGATGTTTGGGTTTTTGTTTGTCTGTTTGTTTGTTTGTTTGCTGCTGTTTTTTCTTTCTTTCTTTTTATACTATGTTTACCCCTCTTACACAGAACATAGGGCAGGCTCACTCAGTATTTGTTTGAGTATTAACCACTGATCTTATTTGTTATTCAGTTTCATTGTTAATTGTAGTCAGAGGACAAAATCTCTCTCTCTCTGTCTCTCTGTCTGTCTCTCTCTCTCTCTCTCTCTCTCTCTCTCTCTCTCTCTCTCTCTCTCTCTCTCTCTCTCTTTCTACCACACACACACACACACACACACACAAACACACACACAAACACAGAAGAAGACATGTGAAGTGCTAATCTGGCAGACATAATGACTCTTGTCAGGGAAAGTGCCAGGCCTGTACTGTCCCCTGTCTGACTGCTGTCTGACCGTGGGTTGTTATTCCTTTCAAATTCTGAGGCACATGCTTTGTATTAAACTTTGTGCGATTTTTTTTTTTCTTTTGTCTGGTATTAAATGTCTTTGGTGCATTTTTGTTTGTGGCAATGCTTTTGATTCTTTTGGGGATTTGAGACCGTTGAGAGTCAAACACTGGACATTTGTTTGTCGGATAATGCTTTTAGCTGTTAGAGTTGTGAGCTGAATAGTAGGTATGAAAGTTTAAATCTGATATTTGGCATAAGCATCGACTTTAAAATACCCAAAGGACAAAATGTCTCTGTAACCAGCGAAGAACTCTCATTTTGACATTTGAAACTAATGGACATTTTAAAATGATTCAGTCTGTAGGTTGGTCCATGAGTATGTTATCAGCAAGCTGTGTGACTCTAACCCAGCACATTTCAAGTCAACCTCCTGGAGGCAGTTGTTGTTAGAGGCCTTGCTTTGCAATAGACTCAAACTTGACCTTACAAAACTAGAACTTTCCGTATCCATTTTTACTCACTATCAATTAGCTTTAAACTTGTTCAGCCTTTGTCTCACACTGGAGGTAACAAGTCACTTAAACTGTATTAACTGCATAATGTTGCTAATTTCGGCACAGAGAAGTTGTCTAGTGGTTGTGTTTAAAAAAGAAAAATAGCATGTTTAATAATAAAAGAATCCATGAACAAACACAATGAAACAGATTGCTGCTATGGTTACTGTACAAAAATAGGTAACATTTACATAGAGGGTGAGTAATTATCTACACCCACTTTACAGTACATATTTAATGGCACAGAAACAGTTCCACTGACCTCTTCAGTGAAGTCTATGTGAATGACAGTGTCCTCCCTCTCTCCCTCTCTGTCTTTCTCTGACTCACACACACACACACACACACACACACACACACACACACACACACACACATTCTTGGAAAGGGCCCATGACAACATCAGCCTTAAAATGAATACCAGATGATTTGATGCTGTATTTTGGTTTGGAGCTTTACAGCATTTATCTTTATATGAAAATGTGTCCAATCAGGTTAAATTATATCCATAATGCATTAAAGTACATTGATGTTCATTTCTAGGCTAATGTGCCTTAAGGAGTCATTCAAATGTAAGACATTGAAAGTGATTCCAAAAGGGCCAGGGGTATTTGTACTGTATAACTAAATAAAGGGTTTAATGGAAGCTCTAATTCACCTGCTCTGCTGAAACAATTACACCACACCTGCGCAGCATCCTCAGACAGGACTAAATGTTTTGTTGTTACTGTTGTTGTTGTTGTTGTTGTTGTTGTTGTTGTTGTTGTTTTTGCTGTCCAAAAAAAAAATCCTTAACGAAAACATTAAATTTTTATGAAGTGGTACAGTTCCGCAACAGTATTTTGTAGCAGCGAATTCCCAGCACAAACTAATCTTTTCCATGAATTGTCTGTCCCTCCCACCCCTCCACACCCCTTTATTGTATTGCTCAAGAGAAAGATGAAGGTGCAAAGCAGCTCACCATTCATGAGATTTGTCAGAGATTTGGCTGAAAGGTGACGGTCTAATTTCATAACTATTGATCCTGGTGGGGATCTTTTGATCCTCAATGCAATTTGCAATCAACTCTTAGAGCCTTTCAAGGGACAGTGAATCAATATGAGATGATTAGGACCTCCTAACCTCCTGTGTTTGGCAGTTACTTTTTAATAAGCCCTATTAAACATGGCATTCTTTATCTTTTTTTAGATACATTCTCGTGCAAAATCAAGACCCATAGAGGAAATCATTCATACCAGACGAACTGGATCATAAAAGAGCTGGAGGTAAATAGATAAATAAATAAAAAGGAAAAGGAAAAGAAAGAAAAAGTCTTTCTGTTTCCCACTCCAACATTTCCAGAACTGATTTTTTGGCCAAAAAAACAAAATAAAAACAAAAACAAAGACAAAAAAAAACAAAATGAGACTGCTTTGTTCATATGAACTTGTACTTGACCACTTGTGGTTTGTACTTTCACAGAGTTATAAATGTTTTCAGAGACATGCAAGGCAAGTACTGCACTGGCAAACTGCACATCTGTTTGTATTCAGATCGATGTCATTTTGCATCTGCTGGAAGGGCTGCAGCAATGAGTGATGCTACAGCAGAATGCTCTCAGAAGTTTAATAGCATATTACGGTAATTAAGAAAAAAAAAAAAAAAGAAAGAAAGAAAGAAAGAAAGTAACAGAAACACTGTGTGGTTGGCAGATGATGATCAGTGTGGCTGGCAGATGACATTTCTGATAGAGCTGCACTGTAGTCTTAACACACGCATTTTTCAAGATAAGACCTTAACTGGGCTTTTACAAATGGACCATAAAAACATGGTTCACAGGGTTTGTGAAATCATGTCCCTGGAAAAAAGAGGGGAGTTGTGGCGGGGGTTCCCGTGTATGTATACATGTTTTTGAGGAGCCTGACCTAAGCAGTAACCTTCAGTTCAGAGATCACTGTTAGGAAGGCCTATGTAATGTGAAGTGGTGCAGGTTCACACTGTGACACTGGCAGCTTTGCCTGTCACAGGTGCATTCCACTTACAAGGTGACAGAACAAGTCAAGACAGCAAATTGCAAAAGCTATTTTTTATGTGAGTCCAACACCACTTCACAATTGCAGAATCAATCACTCTGTAAAGGCTTTGGATTTCTGTGAAAGCAGAAGCCTTTGAAAGAATCACCATGACACTGAGATACCTGCACCATACAAACAGACAGAAATGAACAAATGATTAAAGTGCAAGTTTTACGAGGGGTTGATTAGTTGATCATTTGGAGAGTGAACTGCCCACATTAGATGAACAGTGACCAAGTGAGAATGTTCTATAAGATTCTATGTTTACCATATAATGTGCTTATGTCCTAATACCCGTTTAAAGCTGAAGGAAACTCTCAATTTGCTCTGCTAAGTGAAAAGGGAAAATAACCATGAATGCTTCAGTGGTCTCCAAACTGCTGGTTAAACCGATCAGGAAGTGACATCAAGAATCCAATAGAACCCTTAATATACACAAGACAGATAAGGAACATTTTCATTTCAAATGGGCTGTAAACATTTTCACTCACAGTTGAGCTAACCAACAACCACATAAATTCCTTCTGTGAGCTGAGTGTCTGGAAGGAGGAGGGAAGGTTGAAGACTTGCACATGTGTCATCCAAATACATGCAAAGTAAGCCACCAATTCTTTTCACTCTGCAGACATCCCACTGATGCAAAGACTTGCTGGAGAGTACCCTGTCCAGCTGACCTTATCAGAACACGACCAATTGCACTCTTTGTGACACTCTTTGATCCAGCAGGCGGTAATGCTGATATTTTAAGTTCAGCAGCATCTCCCAAGCTTCCTGCTTCCCTTATCGTTTTCTTCACCACGAACTTTAGTTGGAAAAACCTCTGTGGTTTCACATTATTGCCAGAGTGATATTATGTCTACATTGTTAAGGATGGCATTATGTGTTGCATCATTGCCCCTACATTCCAGAGCAGCACTTTTTCGTTTCAGGAAAGATCTTTTTTATACTGCTCCATAGTGATTCATTTCAATCAG
>NC_044501.1:16317989-16360489 GCF_902362185.1 Chanos chanos
GGTAAAAAGGGATCACATTAATGTGTGATTAATTGTCAGAATGGGCAAACTGAGTGACCCCAATGTCTTTGTGTTTGGTTTAATTGTCAGTGCAAAGTGCGTCAGATCCAGTGTCTTATAAACTGCCAACCTGTTGGGTGGAAATGAGGTGGGGTTGCAGTAAAGGACCTGGATAATACTAAAATTCTCCAAAATAACATATTTACTGAAAAGATGAACGTCACCGACTGATGAGTCAACGCTGACGGGGTTCACCACGACATTTTTTACATAAATATGTAAAAATCCAGCCAGTAACAAGTCTATGAACAAAGTAAGTATGTTAATGAGATAGATCAAAAAAGAATTTAGAGGAATGTAAAACATGAAAAGCAGGCTTCCTCTAAGGAAATAACAGGGCAGAACTGCATTTCACAATGCACAACTGTAGTTTCCCTAACCTTCATAGATGGAATATGATTACACAAGGTCCCATTCCTGTTAGAGTCATCCTTTACTGCAACAATTTACACTTCTTCAAATGGTTCCTTTTTAGGAGAATAAAGCAAGTACCTTCTCCTCAAAATGGGACAGATGGGTTTACCTAATAAACTGACTGCTGAGTCTACAATTCACGTGTTTATCAAGAAAGATTAATGTACTTCACTCTCAGTCAACATTTTTCCAATACATCTGTAACGGGGTCTATAAACGGATTTTCTTGTGATAAAAATGATTTAATAATTGTGACAAAGAGTGTTATGATGCAAACCATTTGGAAATATCACTGAGGCTTAGATTGTTGGGTGCATAAAACAGAGTGTGTTTACGTTATGTGGAAATTCATGTTTACTGTAAGGACTAGCATGACTGGCTAGGACTGGCATGGACTGTATGTGAATTCTCTAAAACTTTTCATATCATTTCTTTGGTCTGATATTATAAGCGGGTCCTGTATTGGTCCCTTTATCATCAGATTGTATCATCAACGTCATGATGCTTTGACCAGTGTGACTTGGAGCCTATCCCAGAATTCATTGGGCAAAAGGCAAGGAAACACCCTGGACAGGTCGCCAGTCCATCGCAGAGCAGACACACGCATTCACACCTAGGGGCAATTTAGCATCTGCAGTTCACCTCACTTACATGTCTTTGGATTGTGGGAGGAAACCGGAGCTCCTGGAGGAAACCCACACAGACACAGGGAAAACATGCAGGAATTGGACTCTATATTTTTAAAAGACCCTCCATTTTAATATTTAGAGAACATAGTCAAATATTTACAGCTCTCTGTCACTCTTCTCACCGATGCCCTGTTGTAGATTTTTCATCATCTTTGTTACATTTTCTCCTCTGAAAACATTAATAAAGCAACAACATATATTATTGCACATGCCGGCACATTCGCTATCCATGAAATGGTGAAATGATTGTTTTATGTGTTGCGTCCTTCCCACACAGCTTAAAAACACAGCTCTGAGAGTTTTATCACCACACTGTTTCATTGCCCTGTTCACGAGTCCTGGTTGTCTTGGACAGAATTATAACTGACATGGCCAAGAACGTGATTAACCTGACTCCAATTTCCACCTCTTACTTTGTCAGAACGTACCAGATGACAAGGTCAATAGCTGTGCCTTGTCTCATCTGGCGCTCTCTGGCATTTGAGAGGTCTTCACTTGATCCCTTACAATTTCAGGCAGTTTGGTCTGTGCTGTGGCATAATGAGAGGAACAGTTAGCTGGCCCCAGCCCATTTTCAGCATTATCTTGAAATACATATTGGGCACTTTTGGATCACTTGGGTTTTGTGGACAATTTCCTGCACCAGTGGTGCTTTACCCAAAGGGATTGGCTTTACAGAATTCTTCGATATTTTCTTTGAACACTGAAGACTGAAGTTACAACAGAGGGGAACATTTAGGCTGCACGCACCAGCAACATGTGACCACATCTGTAATTTTAAAGCTCTTTTAATGAGAGCATGTTTTTTTTTTGTTTTTTTTTTATTTGAAATAATCATCCTGGTGGAGTGCATTCCTCTCTTGATGACATTTTCCTATTTCTACTCAGGCTTAGGTGGGTTTGAACAGGAAATCAATTGGCCTTTCTCTCTCTCTCTCTCTCTCTCTCTCTCTCTCTCTCTTAATTTCCCTTCTAACCTCCATCCTCTTTGCAGAGAAGTGAGATAGCAGCTAAAAACACTATAACACAGTCTTTTTGAAACACTACTGCTACAACTTGTCATTCCGTGTTCCTGTAGCATCCCTGCGGAGTTAAATTGAAGCACCCCAGAGTTCCCACAGTTCTTGTTTACTATTTCAGGTTACTGAGGGTCTCCACCTTCCCCCCAACCCCCCACTGAGCTCCAGAGAAATGGTTAGAACCTAACAGGAATCGGTTGCACAAGACACCTGTCAGCACCGCTAGATTTTCGGCTATCCATCCTTTTCTTTATTCCCTTCTTCCGTCTTCTGGTGGGGTGCCACCATCTGGAGATAGTCGTGCCTGAACATTAACCTTACTCTTTTTCTCCCGTAATGTCACTTAATCGTTTTCTTTTGTTCAAAGTCTTAGCATAGTGTGCACCCCACAGAGACAGACCTTCCTCTGATAATAAGCTGTTTAAATGTTGTTAGTCTCTTTGAAGCAGTCTGCACTCTAACCGGTTAATCCTGACAAGATCCTGCTTAACCCGAATACATTTTTTTAGGCAAATGTGCCGAAAAATATATAAAATGTTATTATTTCTCTCAATTTCAACATCTACTCTCAAAAGGGAAGCAAACATTAATTTTAATTAGCCACTGAATCAGTTTGCCAGCTGAACAGATAACTTCACCTTCCTTGTCTTTGAAAGTGAGAAAAAGGAGGGAAACGTCTCATTCATCTCTATTTTTCTCTGATCACAATCCTTCAGGTCACACAGCCCTTTGACAAATGTCATATAACTCCTTGTTTCCAAATCTGAACTCCCTAGAGAATGTAACACGTAGAAATTCAAAATAAGTATATGCCATTACTGCTGGACTCCTTGCCATTTCTGTGAATGGCAAAGAATTGCATTTTATGTGTTTCATTAACACATATTAAAAGGCCAATGAGCAGGACAAAAGAGACAGGAATGGAAAAAAAAGTAATTTAGTTAGTAATTGAATATCAGGCAAAAGATCATGAATGTCCTTAAAAACAGTAGAAATGTTAATGTAGGATTATAATGGTACATTAGCAGACTGTGCTGAAGTATGAGGAGCCTTTAAGGTTTCAGAGAGATTGTGCGAGACGTAGAAAAAACAAAGAAAGAAAGAAAGAAAGAAAGAAAGAGAAGGAAAAAGAAGGAAGGAATGAAATTACATTAAACTTCATATGGTCCCTCAGAAAACCTATGTAAAATAAATCAGAATTAGGAAAAATGCAAAATATTTTCTCTGAAAGATTGTTTGTTTTGTTTTTTTCCTAAAGTAGAAAGGCAAATCAAGAACTCCCATGCTAACTGAAAAAAGAAAAAGACAAAATAAATAAATAAATGAATAAAAATAAGATCAGAATGACTAAAAGGTATTCTCTGATTGCTTAAGATGAGGATGCTTTCAGAAGTTATCAGTTAGTGACCAACTATAGTCTTACCGGCCCTACAAGGGGAGTCCTACATACTACTAGTATAGTGCACTGTTGTGTAGAGTAGTCAAAGAGAGACCCTTAACACATGTGTTGAGATTATAATCATAAGAAAACTATGTCAGAACATAAAAATTGGTAATGGCTAAAATGTTGAACTCTACCACATGGCAATACTGATCACTGATGGTTTGATGTACGCAGTCTATCTGCAAAAAGGACTTGATCAGAATTCTAATTTTCATTACAAAGTTATTACAATTCTAGACTGACTAGACAAACTAGTTGTTCACTGGTAAGACAGATCAATATTGTGTAGCAGAGTCCCCACATCATTAAATTCTTTATAAGTGTTATCAGAACTTGTTGAATTGCACTTTACTGTCACTATGTACTATGGTATTTGCAGGGTGTGTGTGTGTGTATGTGTGTGTGTGTTTGTTTCTGTGTGTGTGTGTGTGTGTGTGGGCGGGGGGGAGGTTCAATTTAATATATATACATAGAAAGGAAATTAATACGCATTTTCATAACCCTGTCAAATAATATACAGAGCAAAACATGAGAAAGAATAACATGGACACAAGTACTTAATTCATCAATGAGCTGAGCTCTTGTTATACCTGCAGACCTGCGTACCACTACCATAATTGTACATTACCTTTCTGTTCATGAGGCTGATGGAGTTAATTAGATTAAAACTTTTATTGATGGGAATGATGGAAGAAGAAGAAGAAGACGAAGAAGAAGAAGAAGAAGAAGAAGAAGAAGAAGAAGAAGAAGAAGAAGAAGAAGAAGAAAACTTATCTAAAGAATGTTTTTAAATGTCGAACTGCTCATCTCAGATGTTCATAACCTCATCTCCCCTTTCCTAATCTGGATTTTAATTTTCTGTTGTGCTTATAGTTTCTTCTGATATATGGTTATGCAGCAACTGTGCTTTGACCTTTTCCTAATTATATTTTGATTAGCCGATTACAGTAACTGATTATCAAAATATTTAACATATCTTTGTCAAATTTTGGAGAGGGGGTAGAGAGAGAGAGAGAGAGACACAGAGAGAGAGAGAGAGAGAGAGAGAGAGAGAGAGAGAGAGAGAGAGAGAGAGAGAGAGAGAGAGAGAGAGATCAGATTGCCAAGCATCAACAAGTATATGTGTAATTCGTGATATATGTTCTTTTTTTCTCTCCATCTATTTCAATATATTTTAAACCATGTCCTGTTTCATGGTAGTGAAACGTTATGGAGAGTGACGGAAATTTAAGTATATTCGCTTGTATATGGAATGAAGATTTTAACCAAAAAACTAAAATGTCTTTATGGAGAAATGTATTCATAACTCTCACTAAGACAACAACTACTACTACTTCTACTACGACTACTACTACTACTACAACTACAATTTGTGAATCATAAGAAATTCTGGCAAGGAAGAGATATAATCTCAATACTGTTCTTTTGTTTTTTGTTTTTGTTTTTAACTCATTGAAGTTAAATGGAAAATGACTGTAGTTTGAAATTCAAAAGATCCCGGATTTACTATACAGAGGGCTGAAAGAAAGTGGTTTTCATTCTTCTGAACTTTCCTACGACATGTGGAGAATCTATTCATCATCATCATCATCATCATCATCATCATCATCACATTCTGCATATGGACGCATTAGCTGCACTTGTCTTGTTTCTCTCTTTGCTGTTGTAATGCATTAAAACACCCATTCATCCAATTACATCACCTCTCCTGTTCAGACCATCTAAGTTCTTTCTCTACTTTCTAGACCACTATTCTCCTCATTCCAACGCACCATTATTTCATAACTAATTGCATGAATAGATCCAAGAGCAAAATGTACATAATACAGTTACAAATACTAAAGAGGATCTCTGTGTGTCTCACATGGCTTTTGTGAGATTAAATGACCCAAGTGATAGCCTTAGTGTCTGTTTTCTGTCTTTCTGAGAATCTGTTTTTAGGATTTTGTCCATGCTTGAACACAATACTATTTTCCACAGGTAACATTCCATATTGATCTCTAAAACATGATTTCCAAAGCTTTCATCTACTGATACGAAAAATACTTACACTGAATAGGCATTCATTAGCATTTGGATGTTCCCTGTATCATGTGATGGCTGATTATGGAGTGAAGTCTGAACTGTCTCTCCTAATGAACAACTCTTTCTCCCTATAGTGTTTCAAGGTTCTCTAAAATGACAGCTCTTAGCTCAACCAATTTATAAAAGTCCTGGGCACTCAAGAAAATGAGTGAATTCATGAAGCAGTCTCAGTTTTTCTTGAATTCTTGTTAAACTGCTGAGTGTTGAGGTTAACATTTGTAATTTTGATTGAAGTAGAAGTTTTGCTGACTTAAGTGTTGTGAAAATGTAGAGCTACTGACACAAACAAAGTGCTCTTTCAAGGTTTTGAACAAAGTGACATAAATTCTAAAAGTTTGTGACTTCATAAATTTCTATCCTTGTGCTTGTTCAGACTACTTTAAGTAGAATACTGTCTCAGATGACTCAAACTAAAGTTTGCCATTCAATTTTGAGTTGTCTCTGAATAGCATGCTCTAACCATACTCTCTTTTTTGTCTGCTCAGACGAAATTTGATTACCATAATTCATTGCTGGGGTCTCAAATAGCTATTTCTGAGGACAATTTGAGGAGCACTTTCATTAAAGGAGGAAAGCTCATCCCAACATCCCAAAATAGAGGCTTGTTTTTTTGAAAAGCATTGAATCTTTTTTTTTTTCTTTTCTTTTCTTTTTTTCTTTTGAAAGTCCTGTTTGTGCATCATAATACAATTGTTGTATCACAATCGGAATGGAGTCTGGCAATAAAGACCCAATGAAATATAAATGAGTTCTGCTTTTCTTACAAAAACAGATTACTTTGCTCTAGCCTTCCCTTTTAGGATAAAGCTGTCTAAGACAATGCAAATCAAAAAGACTACATACCCTCACAAAATGAGTACATAGATGATCTATGCTTAAGGCCAACAGCAACTGCATATGGTGTATAAATGTGTGTGCTGAGGGACATGGGTCCTGTTGTTTTGGTTGTTAATGGATGTCTAACATAATACAGCTCCACTTTTACCTCAAAGTTGGTGGTTAGGTTGCCTAGGGTAAAAGGGTATAGTAAAGTCTACTTCTTTCCAGAATTGTGTGATTGGTTGGAAAGAAATGGTCAGCTGGAACAAAACTTGTGGTAGTCTTGTGGTAAAGTACTGGACCACAGAGGACATGGTATCCTATTGCTGCAATGTACTTGTGTCATATGTCTGTTTTCTTCTTCTTCCTCTTCTTCTTCTTCTTTTCTTTCATGAAACAATATCAAAGAGTACAAAGGCCCACTTAGACATGCATATATATATATATATGGGCCATTCCGCCGAATCAGTGCCTTTTCTGGCCCCAATACATTGCATGCATAATATGCAAGAAAAGTATCTGTACAATGCATTATGTTATCAAGCAAAATGTCCTAACTGAAATTTGAAGACACATCACGTAAAACATTAACAAAAACTTCTTAACAAAACAAACAATTCTGAATTCTTCAGAAATCTTTCTTTTTTTTTTTTTTTGTTTTTTTTTGTTTTTTTGTTTTGTATTATTACGTGGCTTTATTTCCAAATTAGACATAAAATACATTTTCTCATTGGAAAATCGTGATTTGTTAGTTAAAATATACATTTTAATCATGTCTCCAGCTTTTCAGTCAGTCCTGTTACCCTGACACATTCCCCCCTACAAAAATCTGGGACGTTCCATAAGTCACATGATCAACAGGACGTAGCATCATTTGAATCTCCTGAAGGCCGTGGGAAGATCAAAGGTATGTTCTCTCCCTCTATTTTCTGTATTTTTGATCATGTTGTAAGTATGACTGAGATATAACATTCAATCCTGTTACCTAAATTATTTCTGAGATTTTTTTTTCTTTTTTTTTAAGATGGTTTTGGTGAACCACTTGAAGGTGCTAAATGTTCTCGTGGTATTAGCATTGCCATGTGGCTACATTTCATAAATTTGCTAAAGAGTAACAGGGCTGAATAAGAGTAGCAGGAGTAAGAGATTTGAATGAAATAGCCATTATAAATGTGTATTTGGTATATACATTGAATAATTATAATACTATTCTCTTGATTTTAAGTTTTACAGTTTGAATTACTGAAACCTGGGGGCCTCCCACTTATTCTACATCTCCAGTGACTCTTCATGGTGGCAGACAAAAGTCAAACTCAACAGGGTCTTCTTTCC
This sequence comes from Chanos chanos, assembly GCF_902362185.1. Classification (NCBI taxonomy): domain Eukaryota; kingdom Metazoa; phylum Chordata; class Actinopteri; order Gonorynchiformes; family Chanidae; genus Chanos; species Chanos chanos. Next base: position 16,325,852 of record NC_044501.1, read on the forward strand.
TTGCTAATTATGCTAAGCCTGTTCCCTTGGGTGTGGTTTCGCTGGATAGTGGGTAGGAACAGTGGAAATCTTGTTAATCTATTCTTGCGTGACACTAATTAGATGACGAGACATTTGGCTACCTTAAGAGAGTTACTCCTGCTTACTTGAATTTCTTCACTTTGACATTCAGAGCACTGGGCAGAAATCATCAGAAATCGTGTCAACAACGTTTGCCAGCCTTCATCATGCTTCATTTTAATTAAACAGTTGGACTCCCCTTGTCCATGCCAGTTCTTAGCCGACTGCTTGCCATGCGGCCGATGCGACCGCCACCGGGGTTGCTCCTCCCAGCCCAGAGGGAGGAGAGTCCCTGGCAGCAGCAACCCGATGAAAGGATCTACTGGCAGGGCTTGGCATGTGTCCAGAAGTCCCCCCGACTGCTGCCGTCCCACAGCCCCCCTTGCCCCGACCACTGGACGCAGCCACAAATCTAGGTATTGTTACTGCTATTTAGACTAAGGTCTTTTTTTGCCAAATATAATGACCCTTGTTTTATCTTAGTTTAACTGAAGAAAGTTCTGTGACATCCAGTTGTTCTCAGACACACAAGCACTCAGTGTTCATTCCTGTTACTTATTTATTTATTTCTTTTTCTTTTTTTTTAAATGTAAAGGAAAAAAAAAAGAAAGAAAAAAAAAAACCCTTATTTTCAATTATGTTTAGCCCATCATTTAAACAACTGTTTGATAAATCACTTTTTTTTTCTTTTTTTTTTTGACAAAATTGAGGTTGGGGTCTCCCTTAAAAATAAAAGAATGGCTTTGTGGGTTTTTTTTTTTTTTTTTGTTTTTGTTTTTTTTATACATTCCGCCTGCATATGTTGACTTTTTAACCACACACACACACACACACACACACACACACACGCACACATACGCACACATACACACACACACACACATATATATATATACATACAGAGAGAGAGAGAGAGAGAGAGAGAGAGAGAGATGTATTGAACATGAAACCAATTATTTCTTTGAAACACCCACTATTTTATTAAAAACAAAGAGACTAGTTGACATCACTTTTAATTGATATTTAGAAAGCTGTAAAAGTTTTTGGTTACAGGACTGAGAGAAATGCAACCATCTTCCATTTAGATACCGTTGCTGCTTTCCTAGCAACATCTTCGTCATTCCTATATATATATGTGTGTGTGTGTGTGTGTGTGTGTGTGTGTGTGTGTGTGTGTGTGTGTGTGTAAATGGAGAAATTCAGAATCGGGATTTTAACATAAAATGAGAAGCTGTTGTGTCAGGAAGTACCAGGGCACTGGACACAAGTGCGGACAGCTGAGAGATTTTAATGATAAATCAAACAAACAAAAGAATCTCAACATAAACAGGTTTAACAGGAGGCTAAAAGAAAGTACAAACGGGTTAACAGGTAATCTAGGAACTTTAGTACACGAAACACAAGACGGCTCAGAAGACACTGGGAAAGCGTAGACTTCGCACTGACTGATCCGACGGAGGGGTTTAAATAGTGAGGTGTATAATCGAGAGGGCAGGTGTGCAGGAGGAGAGTGTTCAGACTGGTGATTAGTAGACCGGCGACGCTGAGCGCGGAATGGCTGAGACTGGCCAGGGAGGAGGCGAGGTTGTTACATATTGCTGTGTCCAAAATCACATGGTGCACTATATAGTGAGCTCGCCATATTGTAGCGCTGAGTCAACATGTAGTGAGAATTGTTATACCCTATATGGTGCTCTTAATGCATTGGGAAAAGTAGGGTACAACCAGTTTACCCTACATTGATCGACTCAGACCATCGTGCATTGTGGCCCGTCTTGTGAAAACAAACAAGTCTTCACAGACCAATCAGGTGCAGATGTGTTGGTGTTTGTTTCTGTGACAGAGATAATAATTACAAATATCCAGCACATAATTAAGTAGCAGTGTAACATCCAAAATAGTGTCCCTAATGTATCAACAGCTGTCTGCCCATAATCTCTAGTGAGTTCTCTATGTACCAAACACTATATAGTGAGTGGGGAGTAGTGAATTTTGGACACAGCATATATCATTTTAACGCTGCAATTAACAAGCTTGCTAATAGGCTGTGCAGGGCACATTATGTTTAGCCTAACTGGAGCTAGCTTGCTATTTTCAACATTAGTTCTCTTTACATGGTAGCTTATCTATCAAATACTGATGATGCTGCTGTTTAAGAACAATATTTTATAAGGTGCATAGCATAATATTTACCTTGTCTGGTTGAAAACAGGGAGACCACACCACATTGTGCTTCCATGCTATATCACCGCCTGCCACCGCTAAATTTATGTCCGCTATCTGAAGACATGAGTGACCTTCAGAGGAAGACAGGAAGTAAACTCCACACCAAAGTTATTGCAAGCAGAACATTTTAATTTGTTGTAATAAATAATAGAATGAAAAAAAATAATGTTATTAATCCGTTACCATTATTTCAAATAAATGTGTCTTTTCCAGAACCTAAAAAAATGTATATAAATTCTCTGGTTTTGTTTTTGTTCCCTCGAAATATCGATGTTTCTGTTTTTCATTTTTGTTCCTTGAACCAGTTCAAAGTCTTGATATATAGTTAAAAGATTGAAAAATTTGAATTAATAAACACAAACCAGCAGATGCCAAGAATCATTATGCCTTCTCCAGCAGCATTTTATATTTTATATATTTCCCATGACAAGTGAAGCAGGCTAAATGACTGTTTTGATGCTCAGGGGAGTCCTTTAAACCTGCAAAATAGAATTCAACCAGCTTGCTTTAATAGCCCTGGGAAAAGGGAGATTGTATATTAGATCAGGCATGGAGAGCATACATATGAGCTTTCATCATCAGGATCCTCAAGTCAAGTCAGACCTGCTTAGAAAGATAAGTTTATGATGATGCAAAGAAATTTCCAAAACAAATTTGGTCATACCTGTTATATGTGAATTGGTTCGATTTTGTCATCACGAAACTTACATATTTTGGCAGAGTATTCTTACCACTGAGAATCCAGGAAATAAAATATACTGAATGGTCGCTGAGCTCTGTTCTATTACTTTATTTAAACAATGAGTCCAATACTGCCATTATAAACTTAACTGGCACAAATAATGTCCTCTAAATAGGTCTGAATTTCTTAATATCATATCTTTCATAGAACACACAACTTTTTTTTTTCTTTTTTTTTCAGTTCATCCCTTTAAGCAAAGGAAAATTCTCTTTAAACCATAGTCATTAGAATAGACATGTGATCAAGCCAACACGAAATAATCTTATTCATTATGCTGCATAAAAATTGCATACTGAGATACAAACTTGAAAAGGTCAAACATATGTCTTAGCCAGAATAACCTTAGTGTAAATATTTTATAGAAAACTCTGACTGCACCCCTGTTTTGTGGTTCTTTGTTTTTAGCATTACCAAGCACAGACCATCCTGGGTGTTGTTAAGACATGGCAATGACAGACAAATGGCACATTCTGCAGACATATTGCTGTGTTGTCTTGCAAAAACATGACAGGTTTATTCCTTTCCAAAAATGTAGCACTAAGGATCACACCCTTCTTAGTGCCATACTGTCATCAAGAATGTAAATATTCAGAAAAAGACAAGGCCTGAATACCAGAGGATTTTAGAAACAAACAAAACAAACAAACAAGCAAACAAACAACAAAAAAATAGCTATGCAAAACATGAACAAAAACAACAATGATGACAAATATAAAAATATAAAAAAATATGATTACATTGTTTATGCAGTGTTAAAAAGCCAAACACAAAGTATGTAGATGATGCAAGAGTAGTTCAACGACCTGTTCATTGCATTAAACAAAAATGAAATAGAATAGCTTCTTTAACCTTTCAATGTTTTCCCCCTTGACTTTCAAAGTTACATTATAGTATTCCTTAATCTAACATCAACAGTTATAAGTATATGGTGTCTGCATTGAAAAGCAGATTTATTTGTCTTTACTAGGCCCAACCATAATTTTAAAAGCTTTGATCATGGCATCCACCTGATAACAATTATTTATATATTAAATTATTTAAGCAGAAACTGCTGAGTTATTCGTATGGTACATTCTGTCCTCTGTGACGATTACATCATCGTGATGAAGGAAAAACTGCAAAAATTTGGAATGACAAAAGACTATGAAAAGCCCTTTGTTATGAACGCTGATATGCGAATGAGGATTTGAGTGGCAAAAGATACAAATGAATAAGACGATTACATATAAATATATTCAGTTTGACACACTATTCCTATGCATTATTCTAATATGCAAATGACACTGCATTGTTGACAATGAGACTGTAAGTTAATCACATGCTGCAGTTTGCAGTTCATGCTGGATGTTACCATTTGAAAGACAGGATCAACTGCGGTTTCTAATGCTTACAGAATCAAACACAATATCCCTCTAAAACAAATCAGAGTCTCCAAAAAGAATAGTATTTTTCCCATTCTGTTGATGTGTTTTCCATTTTGCCTCAACTTCTTCTTCATATTTCTGTAGTGTTATAATCAAGTGTCACTTGTATATTGCAGCTTTGCGCTGAATTGAAGTACAAATTTGTAACTTTTCAATTCAATGTCTCAACTGCCAGTTGACTTTTCAGTAGGTGTTGAATAAATAAGGCATTTTAATATGATAAACTGTTGTGACAAAATTAAAAAAAAAAAAAAAAAAAAAGACAGAAAGACATAGCAATGTGTCAGCCTAAAGGGACATGTTTGATAAAATCTTACATGTCAGCTGCTCACAAGTTCACAGAATCCCACTGCTCTATCACACACACAGTCAACAACTATGAACAAATTAGTTGCTATTTTATCTTCTCTTGAGCAGAATCATTTACATCACAGTCAAAGGAATTGATTCTAGTGAAATTCTCTCACCCCTAAATGGTAACATTTAGGCTTAAATGTTAAAGTAGGTGTAGATTCACATATTACGATTATTGAACTGTGAGCCTGCAGCATGGATGATCAATTCCACAACATTAGATCCAGAAGTATGTTAGGCATTAGCATAACATACAGGAAGATTGAAGAAATTTCATCTTCAAAGCACCCTCTATTAGTTGATAAAGTTGACTGCGTCAGGCAATGACTTGAAGAAGAGTTTATTTCTTCCAGCTAGTTTCACTGTTGCTGTCAGATCAGATGTGCTATCAAAATGATGCTCAATGCCTAAATGTCAATTACAAGACAGGCCTGTGATCCATGTAACTGCAGCCTCTTTTAGTACTGTATTAAGATATTATTTAAGGATGTCCTATAATTACAACATACTTTTTGGAGCCAGTTATACACAGTCTTTTTTTTTTTTCTTCTTCTTCTTTTTTTTTCTCTTTTTTTATTCTTTAATGTTTTTCAATGACCTGCAATCTAACAAGTTTGCACCTACCAAATTTTGTGTCCCTAACTCATTAAACAACAGTCATCTCAGCTAACACACCAACATTACTTTGGGCACATATCCTGTTGGGTTTATGACAGGATAACCAAAATGGCTTTTATTACTGCTGTCCACAAAAGAATTTGGTACATCAAACATTCAGCAAAGGAATTTGCTTTTATGTCGGTGTGTCACCAAGTTGATATAATGAATGCAATTTGCAGGATCATCATCATCATCATCATCATCATCATCATCATCATCATCATCATCATCATCATTTTCTCCCGCTTATCCGGGACCAGGTCATGGTGGAAGCAGGCTGAGGAGGGTAGCCCAGACATCCATTTCCCCGGCTACATCCACCAGCTCCTCCTGGGGGATCCCAAGGCGTTCGCAGGCCAGCCGAGATATATATTTCTCCCAACGTGTCCTGGGTCTTCCCCGGGGTCTCCTCCCAGTTGGTCGCGCCCAGAACACCTCCATAGGGAGGTGCCCAGGAGGCATCCTGACTAGGTGCCCGAACCACCTCAACTGGCTCCTTTCAATGCGGAGGAGCAGCGGCTCTACTCCAACCTCCTCCCGGGTGTCCGAGCTCCTCACCTTATAATTTGCAGGATATGAACATGAATATCAATATGTGCCAAAACCCAGATATTCTGCAGTGAACTTGAGGTTGTGTGGGGTCTTCATACATAGATTAAAATGTCTTTGCATGATGTGCAATAGTTACATTCTTAACTGCAGAAATATAACAAATTCTTTTGTTGTTGTTGTTGTTGTTGTTGTTGTTGTTTGGTGTTTTTTTGTGTCAAATTGTGTGAAAACAATTATGATTGTTGATCAGAGATCTAAAGAAATCCCCCATTCCACCCTACTCTCTGTTGCCATATTCACATACATATCCTAGTGGTATGAATATTGATCTATTTTAGGAGACTGGTAACTTTATTTACTGAGAGTCCTAATGTTCTGCCTGATGTCCTGAAATAAATGAATACTCATTAACAACATTTATATTACATGTAAATATTATTTATGAGAGGCCACAGTGATTGGAAGACTGGTATCTCTCTCTGCAAACCTGGTTGTATGTGTACTCCTTTGATTTGGCATTATTGTATTGAGGCACAGTTCAGTAGATTAATAGGCTGTCAAAGAGATGGAGATAATAGAGAGAGCAGACCCCTTCAATATTTACAGAGCTTATGAGAAATGTTTTATGCATGAGCTGTTTCTGCACAGAAACCAGGACTGAAGGTTTAATTGCCTCAAGTAAAACACATTAAGCAAGGCATTCATAATTCCCCACCACAAAGTCACTTAGCATACACCTTTATCTCAAGTGTCTTCAATGGGTGGGTGACGGACATGATTTTCATAATTCAAACATCACAAGGGGGATCTATATTACTGTTTACCCCCATGTCTTTAATAATCTTCTGCCCCCATTGTTTTCAAACACAAACTATGGTTCATCCCACTGTGCAATTCAAGGACAGATCATTGTCATGATTAATGGCGACTGTAATGAATGTTAATTTGTTCACTCTATCACAAGCCATTTTAAAAGAACAAGCATACCAAACCTGTAGGTACGTTTGAAGCTCCAGGCATGATACGATATGATATGGCTAAAATGAGAGGTAAAATATTACATGTTAATAATATTAAAGTATCTAATGGTCAGTGATAAACTTATACATCTTAAATGTAACATATCAGTTAAACCAACTGACCTTGTAAAAGATTACATCCAAAACATTTAATCTGACTTGTAAGCAGGTTATAGTGTGTTTAAATACTAAAAAAAAATAAAAAAATCTTGAAACTCTCTTCCAAATAATTTTGGCTTAACGCAAATATCTTTTCATTTCTAAACTAAAATTTTCTAAAATAAGTATTATTCCAGTCCATATATATTTTACTAAGGTGGGAGTTAAGAAAGCAGTGACAGCAGAACTGAAGCTCTCTTTATGCACAACCTGAGATTCTTAAATCACAAAGAGTGACCATGGCTCAACTATATGTCTACATACTCACCTTATCAATCTGTTCCTTTAATATTGCTGCCTTAAAAGCAGAGAGAGGAATTTGTGCATTTAGCGTAAAGTGGTAAGCACTGCTAAAACTCTTAATTAGATACAAGTCAACAATAATGGAATTAAAGTGTGAAATTGAGAACTTCCTGAGTGTGGCTAATTGTTGGAGGGGGGGAAATTGCTCTCCCTATGGAAATGCATGAAGGTACTACAAAAATTATCTCCTCATTAATTCCTCAATGAGTGTGATTATAAATATTTCGGTGTATATTTTGGTGTCTTGGTGTCTTCAGCATAGCATTAATGGACTGAGAAAAAAAAGGACTTTTTGGATGTGCTCATTGTCCTTGCTTGTTTGGCATTGATTACTGCTTAGATGTTGTGTTTTTATAGCCTTTATTTCCTACCTAATTTATTTATTTATTTACTTTTCCGATCTAATATTTGCCAATTCATGTTAAATTAATATTATATTATTGCTCTATTTAACCAATGCAATGATTTTGCATTACAATTTCAAATATAGATTAACAAGGATCTGTAGTGCAAATATTACACGTCTGACCAATCTCTTATCTACTTTATAAACATTCAAAAACATACATGAAGTAGTATGTTATTCTTTTGTATGCCATCTTAAAATTCTAATCAAATGAGCTTAGTTATATTGATGTTCCACATATCTATCTATCTATCTATCTATCTATCTATCTATCTTAGGTTCAAAAAAAAGGGGGAAAATCCTTTCCTGTATTTTCTCTTTCTTTCTTTTTCTTTTTCTTTTTCTTTTTCTTTTTCAGGAAACACTGGCCATTACAATTGTATTCAAGAACAACAACTCTTACAAAAAAGAAATAAAAAAAAAAAACTCTTATGATTCTTCCACTCTCCCTCTGCATCTCCCAAAGGACACAGCAGTGTGAATCTCATCATGCAAGGTTCAAGGTTGTTCATTCCGCTGCTGTGATTAAGAGACGCTGTTGAGCAAACTCTTGGAAACCCACGGCAGGTTGGCTTTAAACAGTTGCCTTCTAATGGCAAATCAATAGCAGTGGGAGAGATGATGAAGCATTTGTTCAGTGACTAATGACATTCCAGCCAAGGCACTTTGGAGCATTAATGGTTCAGTCTTTGGCATTTGCCAGCAAAATGAATTCAGCCAATTTGTCTGAAATAAAAGGTGAGCCAAATAGAATTGGTTAGAACATTTTTTTTTCTTTCTTTTTTTAAGAGAGTGTCGACCATGTTCAAACCGACAATATTCACCCAATAAAATCACCCAGATGAAATGTACACCCAGATGTATATTTTTTTTTTATGTGCATCAGTATGTGTCGAAACAATGTGGAGCCTACTAAGTGTGATTTAATTGGTTTAACTGTGAAAAGTGAAGGACACTCAAGAAACACCCAGGCCTTCTTTTGCCAGAAGTGAATTAGTGAAATTACACATGCTTGAGGAAGATGCTGTGTTCCAGTGACATGAAAGAAGATTGTCGTTGCTTTTGTCAAGGTGAATACGGGAGAAGCGCCTCCACTGGGTGACACAGAATAGCTGGAGGATACAGAGGCCTTTCTTTTTTTTTTTTTTTTTTTTTGGTAAGAGAATCAGATCCTACACAATCCTGGGATCCAGACAAGGGAATTCAAACAGCTCATTTTAAGTTTCACTCTTCATCTTTCAGGATTCAGTGTATCATTAATAAGCAATATTACTTCTGCTGCACAATGTATTATTTTGGGGAAGCAAATTATTCACAGGAAACAAATGGGATCTGGTGATGCAGAGAGACACTCACGGCTTTATATCTTCAATAACTAACAATCAGCTCTTTAAACCATAATCATGTTAGTGCTGTCAGGGTATGTCTATATTGACATTTGTTTCCTAGTGAGATATTTTTGTAAGCAACGAATCATATGGCAGAGCATAAAAAAAATGCTTCAGATGAACAAGACGCGTAATGGAGAGTGATTGTAGAAATATTCAAAATGAGTAAATACATACCAGACATTTGTATCAGAAAGGCATTTGAAAATGAGTGATTGCCATGATAATATACGTTTCAAAAATATTTTCTCAACTTGTTTAAATGATACCATCTCAGAAGTGAAATGCCCTCCAAACGGTTAACCTTGGACGTTGTCCCTGTACAAATTCTGAATTGAGAAGAACACAACACATGTGCTGCTGCCCAAAGACCAAACAACAGAGAATGTGAGGGTAAAAGCTACTTCTTTAAAATGATTTACATCCCTGCTAGTCAGCAATCCCTGTGGTCATTCTTTTCTCGCACCTCAGATAAGTAAACAACATATATGCATACAGATAGAGGCAAACCACATGCATTTAATCTGGCCAGAGGCACAAAAGAGTTCTCACACACCATATAAATTCACATGGACTCAGGTCACTATAATTCCTATTTAGCAATTAACATATGTAGCAATTAGGTTTCTTCCTACTTTATACACACACACGTGCACATATGAACACACACACACACACACACACACACACACACACACAGGCATCATTACGCGTGGATTACCTGAGGACACCTGTGGCACCCTCCGGCTGGTCTCAGCTGCTCTTTTGCTCAACAGTGGGTGGCTAAAAAGAAGAAAACATGCTCACCTGCTTAGCCTTGATCCAATATGAATACATGCATTAATTGATGCACACAGATTTCTTCTTCTTCTTCTTCTTCTTCTTCTTCTTCTTCTTCTTCTTCTTCTTCTTCTTCTTTTCTTGACAATAACAGAAAATGGAGTTTCATTGTGACTGTGACCATAAAACTGACAGCAAATCAAGGTCAAGGTCAAGGAAAAAAAAAAAAAACAGCCAAAGTCCCTGTTACTGTAAAAAAAAGAAAAGAAAAAAACAGCTTCCTCAATAGCACTGAATGTTCAGATGGCAATCAAACTTAGCAACAGCACTATGATGTTCCCTGATAATGTGTACCTAATCACCCTAATTGTCCCCATTTAGAAAAGCATGGTACATTGACTACAACTGAATTCACCATTTAATGACTAATTTCTTTCTCAGGCATTGCAATACAAATGTGTAGCAGAGTTACAGAGTTGTGTGCAGCCAAATAGCTACAACATACTTCTTTTAAATATATTTACAGATAAATATTTAATTCAGAATTTTCAATCATAGCAAGGCATTCCTTTCACATTTCATTAAAAAATAAGATGTTCATCCTGTCTTAAATAAAAGGAATTTGTGAGCTCTCAGATCACTGTACAGCTTTCTCTCTGCTTTCTGAAATGAAGCAAAAATATGACTATTTAAAATATTACATAATGTTATATAACTGATGTATATGTATGTTTTGTAGTTTAGAATTAGTGTTCCGGATTGGATATGTGCTCTATATTTATGACAGACTCATATAACTGAGTCACTCTTGTATCATTCTGAGTAAATTGTCAGGATCGAGGGTTGGAAGGCAGAGCTGACAGTTTGTCTGAGGGCTGTGCACTGAGGATTATTACCACTGCCAATATTCTTATGCCAGACAGTTCGACTAAGCAGGATTGGATATTAACATTCCAGCAGACTGTTAATTTCCAAAGAATAGTCCAACCGGAGAGGACATGGAAAGACATTTATTTATTTATTTATTTATTTATTTATTTATTTATTTATTTATTGGGAGTTCATTCTCTACATTATGTGTGGTGACTCATTGAGTGCAGTGCAACCCAGAGCACCACAGAAACATATGAATGAATGAAACTCATGAGGTTTAAGTGGGTCCCTATCAAGCTGTTCCATTGTGAAAATAAGTGCTTATGCAAGCAAGATCTTTTTCAGCTCTGCAGGGCTAAACTCTCCCTGCGGCATTGCTCTCCTTGATATACAGTGACTACTTACAGGGTGCTTATACTCATCTCCAACATTGGACCTGGCGAAGAAAGCAACAAATCTAATGCAGATTCTTCACCTTTGATAGGCTGTACTGTTCTGTCATATATTTCTCATGCATTTATTGACATTAAATGTATTGATTTTGTAGATGCTCTCATCCAAAGCAACATCCTAGACAGGCAGAGCACAAACCAAACCATGCACCACAGGTCTACTTCACACAATTTTGTTTCAACATACAGGCCAGTACCTATCTCCACCTTTATGGATATATCCATCCAGACCCAAGTAGGACTCTTGTTTTCATTCAGAACGGCTTGTATTCTCTGATGAATGGACACGCCGAGTGAAAGAAACATCACACAGGGTTGTGGATTCATTGTAGACTCACTGTGTGCAGGTGCAATCCATTTTCGTTAACGGGCTATCATACCAAATAATCTGGAAACTGAGATTATGATAACAATTTACATAGAGCAACTGAGCTAAATCTTTGTGTTGAGGAAAAGAGTCAATATTTGAATATTCAGAACAAGGTGTTGAATATGTATGGCCTAAGAGTAGTTTAATAATTCATTTCTACCATGTTGAGTCATGGCGGGTGGTTCCTTGACTCATTCATAAAACCAGACTGCCTGAAGGATGAATTGTTCACAGATTTCTTGGGAGGAAGCCAGAAAAAAAACTTGTTGCTGAGACACGAAGAGCCCTTATAGTAATATACTGAGCCACCAAATATGACATTGTGCTGACCAAGACATGCACTCAGTTGCAGGACACAGCATTCTGAAGACTCTTGAGTCTGATGGGAGAATGTAAAGTGTATAGGCAGGAAGAAATAAAGCAACACATGGGAGATCATAGACCAGTAGTGATAAAAATATTAGAAATAATTAATTAAATACATACATATATACATACATATATACATACATACATACATACATACATACAAACATACATACATATATACATAAACAGTCTAAACTACTACTACTACTACTATCAGGACTTGTAGAGGCAAGACCCTGTACAGGCAGTTCTTATGCCAGGAAGAGGAACAAACAGTGGGAGAGGCCTACAAATGGATACAAATGGAAGGCTGGTTGTAAGACATCAATAAAAATGCCATCGCTGGAGTTCAAGACAAGGAACTGAACACCAAGCGTCATAAAGAAAAAATATTGAAGGTCTCTAATGACCAAAAGTGTGAACTGCACAAGGAACAGGATGCCAGAAGATTGCCAACACAGAGTACCCAAAGCGTTGCAGCTGCTAGTATTCCCAGATTCCAGTACATTGAAAGCCATGGTTATCTAAGCCCGAAATTATAAAAGACAGTTAAAAGCCTGAATCTGGTAGAAAGGCCAAAATCCAGAAGAGCACAAACCGACACAATGAAGAACAATTAGTAATGACTTGCATGTGTGGACTGATGGTTTCTTAAGAATCAGTGTACTATGATCTCACCATGTCATGTAACTTGTTCTCATGAAGAAGAAATCAAATATTGATGATAAGCATAACATATCTGTATAGCGAGTCATGTTTGTTTCATGGCCGTGGAAAAAGAAGCTGAAGCAGTCATGAGAAAATCCAGAGTTACTTTTTTTTTTTTTTTTTTTAATTTTAGCACAGACACCTACATCAACCTAAAAAAAAAAAAAAAAAAAAAAAAAGGTGAAAAAATAACGAGAAAAATGACATACAATCTTGTTTGAATCTATATAATGTAAGGGAATCTTAACAACAGCAACAACAACAACAACAACAACAACAACTTCAATTACTGCCCTTTTCCCACAAAAATGCTATACATTGCATATTGATGTTTATCAGCATCTCGGCATTTGAAGTCTCTTTCATGTGACTACTCAGCTCTGTGAAGGCATTGGAGATCTGAAGACTCAGGATTTTATGCTTTCCAGCTTCTTGTGGTAGTCAGTTCCTACCATCACCAGAGTTATCAAACAAATCATTAATTTTCTCCTTATTCGCCTGGTAAAAGCACAGGCTGCCCAGTAACCACAATGATAAGTTTCTCTCTGCAGAAGCAGATGTGAGTGGAGAGTCTTCATTTGGACAGCCTACCAGACCTCACATAGATTACAGTTTACATCCTAAGGCAAAGTGCTGATGAGAAGAAGACGAGTTTTGACCCCCGCACAGAGAAGAGATCAGTCAGAGAGGAGGACAGAGAGGCATGACTGAGAAATGGATAACTTCAAAGGATAGAAGCAGATGTACCATAGGGAGTGTATTCGATTGTGAGTACATCGTGGCATTTTGCCCAACTTTCCTCCACTCAGCCGCCTCTATAGTATTTAGAAGCTCCAAACTATATCTTTACTAGTGCTCTTAATAGTGAATGTAGAATTCATCTGGTCCGAAAATATGGTCCGTTCTTCCATTCATTCCCCCATGTCATTTGTTCCAAAAATTAAGTAATTTAAAATCCTCCTGAACACTGCAATTCTACTAAAAAACTACTAAGACAAAAAAAAAAAAAAATTCTGTTATGTACATTCATCACATTAGTGTCAAATGGTACTAATGCTGTCAGAAAGATGGGGGATGGCTTGATTTCTAACCATTATCACTTGCAACTCTGTAGATGTGTTCTCCACACAGGGTTAGCCTGGCTCAGGCAAAGCAAGATTTTATCTTAGCTTGCTCTCTGACATTTTTTTTTTCTTTCTATTACATACTGCCATAAAACAGGAACTTAATAAAGTTGAGCTCCCATCCCCAGGCATGTTTAAATGATCTGGTGCGCTCTGACCTTCAGAAGTCCAGGAGGAAGGGAATACAGAGAGGAGAAGGAGTCAATGCAGTAGTCATACAGTTCAAAGGACTTAGGGACTAGTTGTGAACTTTCAGATTATACACTGAAGTCGTATCATTAGAGAAGAAGATCATAAATAGACTGATATTTATAGAGAATGGAACTATAGAGTCTGTCAATGCTGCCAGTGCCATCCAGTGCTGCCATTTACTATCACACTATTTTTAAGAATTTGATGGTTACCTGTTTTAAATGGTGCAGAGCAACTGATATTGTATCAGAAATGTATCTTAAGGGCCCCAGTCTCCCAGGTTATCAATGAAAGAGCAATTTTCATAGTTAAAAAAGTGTGTTTGTTTGTTTGTTTGTAGCATTTAGCATTCAGTTACTTTGAACTATTTGATGATTACCTTTGTATAGACTAGCATGCCTTAAAGCGCATGATGCTGTCTTAAAAATCTATCTTAAGAACTTCAGTCTTTTGCAGACTTTTAAAGAAAACAGATTTCTATCACTAAAATTAATGTTTCTGAATCTCTGGATCTTTGGATTTTGAGATATGATACAATGAATTACAAAAGGTAGTGTTCAGAGGAGCATGCCATTGTAATAACAGTGCAGATCAAGAAATTTTGAGGGTAAACAGCAATTTCATACAGCTGCATTTCTTATTAACACTGACTGACCTACCATGTAGTAGCAGAACATAATTAGTAAACATTCATAGGACACTGTGCACTTTGCTAACCCTTACCTAATGGACAGTTTTAAAAACAAACAAAGTTTAGGACTACACAGAAAACAAATAAGTTCACTAAAATTCTATGTATCTAGAAGCATATATATGCTCTATAAGGAGCAGAAATGGAGTAGCTTACAGTGATTTCTAATTACAGGGTTCTACTAGTTTATAACAGTGACTGAATGTTAGACTATATACTGAACAATCCATGGTGAGAATTAGATTCTACATTTTTACTAAAACTCATGTCATTATGACTGTATCCCTGGTTAAGGTAAAATGCGGTGAGGAGAATCTGGAATTGAGCAACGGAAGAAGCAGAATAGCCCTGGACTTTGTTTCCTGTAGATCAAAGTGACTATTTTATTAACCAATGAAAATTGCTTTTTTAATTAGGTTGGAATGTCTTGTTTCTTTTAATTGTTTTGCTCTACTTTGAAGCTCAGCAATTTCATTCTTATTTACCACGACTGATCTCAAATGACATCAGATTATTTTTCAAATGATCAGAAGAGCAAAAAAAGGGGGATTTTGCATAAGCCAATCTACTCGGTTTTCCAATGCTTGAACTGTCAGTAGCCATTCATTATTCAGGAGTGTGTGCGTGTTTGTGTGTGTGTGTGTGTGTGTGTGTGTGTGTGTGTGTGTGTGTGTGTGTGTGTGTGTCTGTGCGGGTGCATGTGTGTGTGTGTGTGTGTGTGTGTGTGTGTGTGTGTGTGTATGTGTGTGTGTGTGTCTGTGTGCATGCTTTGGGCTTTGCAGCATATATTGCTAAGTAGCACAAAATCTGAGGACAAACACATCAGACCGTAAGTTCTACCGACCAAGGCTTGCACATGAAGCAAGCAGGACCTCAACAAGAAACTACTGTCTGGAGAGCTAATTATGATCAAAATAAGTGAGCATCATAAGTATGGAGTCAAGAAAACATATCAAGTGAATATGCATGAGCTGTTGCAATGCTCTCATGGTAACCTGCATGGCAAGCACTGGCAATGTGTTTATGTTAAAACATATGAGCAAACTGGCTTGAGTGCCCTTGAATTCAGAGCAGGCTTATGTGTGGTAGCTCTTCGATGAAATTTTAAAACTATTTGAGCTTCAGTCAGCCCTGTCATAGGCCCAAACAAAACTACTCTAATGTAGTCTCATTTCATTATTACTTACATTTTGAATTATGGAATAACTTGTTTAGGTAATTACAATTGCATTATTATCCTGGATGATTCTTCTGGACATGCATGTTGTTAAAATTTAGAAATAAATGTTTTAACACTGCTACACTCATTCTATCATCCAGTAGACTCCTGTCACCCTTCCCTTCACTTTAAAGGTAACTGAAACTGAAGTCAGTTGTGCTAGACCACAGCTATTATATAATAAATTCAATTGAGCCAGGTTTCAAAACCAGGCCCTGCTCATGTAAATAACATGTAATTTACATTTATTTATGTTTCTGTAAAGCAGAGTGCATATGTGGTAAAATGTCATAGTGCGCACTAACTGAAAAAGTGGGTGCTAGACCCTTGATTAAATAAATTCCTCTGTGTTTTAGGTGTAATACATTGCACAAATATCTGTATACCTCCCCTTTACTCCATTGTAGTAATCTGAATAAATCTACAAATTATGGGCACATTTGTCTCTTCTACTCATTCCACTCTGGTGTGGTTAGCAAAAAAAAGACTGCAGACTGAGATCATTAAATTAGTAATTGAATTACTAAAGCTGTAGCAGAGATATCAATAGATGAGTAAGGTTCTGACTTAATGGTAGATAGCGATGGAAAGGTATAAGGCAGATTTGGGCTTTAGAAAAATGTGCTAAGGGCTAACTGACGAGTCTCTGTGGGTCAAATTGTTCTCATTCACCTATCTCATAAACTTCCATGAAGGTAGGTCTTGAGTCATAATGTGAAATAACGCAAGCTATATTGTGTCAAAAGTATCTACAAATACAGTCTCTTTACTATGTTTTATTTTATTTTTTAAACATCGCTATGTAGATGAGCCAACTTTGCCCATGGATGTAGCCTTTCGATGTACCGTCTCTTCATGACCGGTTGTCCAAAAAGTTGCATCATAGGATACAAGCAGTCCATCCTATTGTACAAAAGAAGCATAAACATTCTTATATCTGTATTGCTTGCACAGTTATCAGTCGCTTACAGATGCAAGGCAACATTAAGATTGCTATTCTACATTTATCACTCACTCATTATCTAAGCCGCTTATCCTAATTATGGGGCGCGGGGGATGTGGTAGCCTTTCCCAGCACATTCTGCACATTCCCAGTCTTTCCCAGCACATTCTGCATTTATATGTCAGAGAATTCTTTACTATTACTGGATAACAGATTTATTGCAGTCATTGAAGGGGGTAAGAAAGGAACTATGTTGTGAGCAGTAGGCGATTTATGGGGGGATGAGGGAGGATGCAAAATGACCAAAACTCATCCCCCTTGTTAAAGTGTCACCCCCTATATACTCTATAGAGTTGTGTCAGTGACCACCCCCCTGTTTGCCATTGGGCCATCTCCCTTGTTAAAAAATAACAAATCACCTATTGGTTGTAAGTTTGAAGAACTTACCTGCCAACAGAGAGTTCACATTCTGTCGTCAAATAGAGTGAATCCTCCAATTTTTTCTTGGTCTTATCTACCAGATAACTCATCTAAACATAGGGGCCTGACCCAGAGAATAATCCCTCAGAGCAGACACCTCATTTTGAGGGATGTGTTAGTGAGTCTTTTCCATCAATGACCAATGGAGAGAGCCAGTGAACAAAACAGTAGTGCATGGTACAGGAGACACAGTATTATCCTAAATGTCATTCAGTGATTCTTAAAGGAAATGCTAGGCAACTGATAGCATAGCAGCAAGGTGAAAAGCTTAGCAATGATTCTTTTCTGAAGTGCCCTTGGACAAGGTGTCTTGTCCACAGGCAAAAGGTGCACTATAAGCCTGTGACCCCTGATATAGAACAACCAAACAGATATTAAATGAGTATAACTGAGCTGAATTCCCCTAAAATGTCAAGGTTTTGCACTTTCCTGAAGAGCATTATTTATTTATTTATTTATTTATTTATATTTTTTCAGCACTGTATTTGGATGTCATAGAGTAAATATGGAGGGGAGAAAAAAAAAAAAGTCTACACGACTCTGAAGTAGTTATAGGACTGTTCAACAGGACTGCACCCCTGCCCCCCCACACACACCAGCAAGGAATTACACTGATAAAGTTATATTATAAATATGTTTTGTGACACTTAAACCCTGGTCCAGGGACATTTTATGATGGTGTTGCAAGGCTAAAAATGAATTAGATACAGCCTCAGACAGAGTGGTATTTTTCATTTCAGCTAAATATAATGCCGGAAAATCATGAATTTAATTTCAGGCCAAAATACACATGCTGAATGTGTATTTCTGAACAAGGGGGTAGAGCAGAGTTTCCTTAATGAATGAAAGAAAAGAAAATGAAAAAAAGCCCCAATACCAACTTTAATTATTGATACAACTCAAACTGCTGCAGTATATTTATTCATATGAGTATTATGTACACTTGAGAAAAGTTTATAATAGTATATAAATTACAACTTTAAGCCGATAGGGTGTTTGCTTTTGCATACACTTACTGAGAATCATGCCTTTCCTCAGGCAATCCTGAGCATGGAGAAATAATTTAATGTCTTAAAATGCAGAATATGGAAACCGTTTTGTTTAAATTACACTTTAGTAGAACTTGATATAGTTTTGGTACATTTGTGACCTTTTCCTTCTCACTAAAACCAAACAGCTGAAAGCCTGATGGACCTACATTCTCCAACATTTTGAAGTAGAAAAGACAATTGTTATAACGTACTAATTTTTGGTAACACAACAGCTAATTCTGATATTTCAGAGGGGCACTAATAGTTTGGAGGTAAAAATAAATAAATAAATAAATAAATAAATATCATCTAGTCTTTTCATCATTATTTCTCTTCATCAAACACAATTTATTTCAAAATATTAGCTTTTTGCTGGTTATTTGACATATTTTACTATAAGCCACACACAATTCATTTTGGAGAGGTGCTGTTGTTGCTAGGCAACAGCTCATAAAAGCAAGCACCTTGAGATTATTAAAAAAAAAAAAAATGCAGACTATACATTAGTTTCTCTTTATTATCAATGGTGGAACATGAGCTTGTGGCCTTCGGATGGTGGCTTTGCGTAAAAAATAAATTCATATTCAGTTTGCAGTCAAATCATTTTTCTGAAGTCATAGTCACTACCACTCCTTTTCTCTGCTGATTCTTTGTGCAGGATTTAATTCATCATGTGTATATTATGTGTACTTTGATCTAGCATATCTAAACCATTTTGATTTAACCTACCCTCATTTTTGTTGTCATTCAAGATGATCTGACACACCGTATTACATAAAGGGTAGTTGGAGAGTAAATATCATAGATTCTTAACAGTTAGACAACAATGATACATTAGAGACAACCTGAGACAACATTTAATTAAATTCTGCAAGATGTAACTTGGCAATCAATTGACAGGAATCAGTATTTCTCTGCATTTCAAACAATTGACAATAGAATTTGGCTATGGTTAACATTTTAGTACCTTGGTAACAACCTTAAGGTGCCTCGAAGCCTTGAACTGAAGTAAGAGACCTCGGCTACAATGATTACACGAACACGAGTGCTTATTTCCCCACATAAATATGTAAAAAAAAACAAAAGCACTTGCATTTGGTTCAGTCTGTTGGAGGAACAGCATTTATTTGCATATCTGGTCTAAGGTTAAGCATATTCTGAAGTAATTGTCACGCACAAGGAGTTTTTCAACAAGTTCCCAGGCATAAGAATGCAATACTTCAAACATGTGAGCGAATTATGAGGAAAAACATTTTTTTGTAGGAAAAGTCTACTTGTTAAAAGTTAACTTACGGATATAAAGACAAGCTAAACATGTCACAATTTGATTGCTAGTTATGCCTCTTTCAAGCACATGGCTGTGGATTCATATGAAGAAAACAAGCGCAATCCAACTCTTTTGACTGCTGAACCTTAAATGCCCCAAGACATCATTTCTTAAAAAGAACTGTAGCCATGGCAACGAACAAGTAAATGGAAAACCAATTCCTCTTAAATTGTAATAAATCTTCAACAAGAAAAAAAGAGAATCTAACTTTTTCTTCTTCTTCTTCTTCTTCTTCTTCTTCTTCTTCTTCTTCACTAAAGTTTAGGAAGAAGATGGGGTTTCAGATAGGAAAGTGTAATCAGAATCAGATGTACGAAAGCTATGTGGTGTGCAGGTGCTCCTGGAGTAAGGCCTGAAGATGCGCAGAATGCGCTGGAAGACTAAGGCAAAAAGAACGACAAAGAGAATGATAAAAGTTGATGTATAAAAGTCTTCCAAAAATGTGATTATTTTATTGCATTTTCAACATTTCTGATTTTCATATCATTGATTAATATGATTGATTAAGATGTTTATTAGAATTTATTATTTCTATTTTTCCTTTATGTACTTCAAGGTGGTTTTGCAAACTATTAAACACCCCCTATGACAAATTTACAAATACAGCAACTCGAATGCACTCAGATATAGTGTTTTATTTTGAGAAAAAGAGCTATAGAAAGTTTTAACAGTTAGTATCATAATGCAAATCATGCCTGAAGTAGTGATATCAGCTGAGCATATATGTAATGTAGACATGACACCAATGGCCATTTCCAGTCATTTAAAGGTATAGTGCAAAGTTCAGGGGCTCTTGCGTTAAATACCTCCAGGTATGGTTATTAGAGTAATGCATGAAAATAAATGAATAAATAAATGCATTTCGCTGTAGGAAAAGTAAATAAATTCCAAAGGTTAAGGTGACAATGACACCATCAAAAACCATAAGTCAAAATAAGACCCCTGAGACTGGTCATATACCTATATTGCAGCGTGATTGATTTTTCCTAACTGCAACTGAGAGCTTACAGGTCATGTACTAAGGTCTCAGTGCAATAATTAAAAACGTAACAATTTATCACAAATGTCAGAAAGTCTCCAACATCAACTGTTTTAGTGTGATTATCTCATGGGAATTAGACTCTCGGGAATGTAGTAGATGGTAGATGTACATAGTAAATTGAACATACTCTGAGCAAATACACCAGACGCCCTGCATGACTTCACCTGCATGGTGAAGTCATGCAGCTACTCTACGAACAAAGCCATTGCACTCAAATCATTGTTTATAAATACAGAGTTAGAGGAAATCTGGTCTGTGTATTCTTCATGAGAGTCTACTCCAAACTCAAACAAAGATGTTATACAAATAAACAAACAAACAAACAACAACAACAACAACAACAACAACAACTCTTCCACGTCAACCAGCAGGGAAAGAGTAACTAACTATCATGTGAATTTTCCTTTATGATAAGAAGGAGCTGCATTTTCAAGCCTCTGGCATAATGGAATATATGTCACCATAAGTGTCACAGTATTCTACAGTGGACAGCTCTGTAGTGCATTTCCTGTCCAAATGGAGGTCCATTTCTGATGTACTAAGCAGTGGCCTGTATGGTCATGACGACACCATCAATCACTGAGATCAAGGCTTTAGTGCTCTGCAGAAAATGGATGAGGGAAGAAAAGTAAGTGCATTGCCAGGAATGAGCTCAATCAGATGGATAAATTATTAAGATATAGCACACTAGAAATTGAAAGAGAAAAGAAAAAAAAAAATCAGATTTTTAAAAAGTCTGATTTAACAAAAAAAGTTAAATGATAAAAAGGTTAATGTTTGTCATGACAATAGAGAGCACATCAAAATGTATAATTGACCGCAAATCTGCAGTATAGCTTTGTAGAGGAGTCTTGCTGATTGTTACTGATTCCTCAAAACAGTGCAGCAAAATAATTATATAATCATAGAGAACTGTGTCCCCAGAAAGTTACTCATTGAAATATTCCCTTTTCATTAATTTACTGGTCAGATCATCGATCAATCAGTTTGTGAAACATGTTGTTACATTAAAGCCTTATGTCATGTACTTCAGCCTATAAGTGTATGCTCCAAGCAGCATCTATATGTCTGTTCCTGACTAAAATATGCACTGACTTACACAGAGATATAAAAGACCAAACCAAGACAAGATCAGTAAACAGCACAGCATGTCTTCAAATGTTGTATCACAAAGACGGGATCCGAGCATCTGGCTTTTATCTCCCAATGAGGTGAAGCTCTTGTAACACAGCCTATATGTGTGCTAAACTAAAAAAAAAAAAAAAAAAAAAAATCATTAAAGCCCCCTCCTCCCACACACACACACCCTTGCTTCACCCTGGACCCACTAAGGATTTGTTTCATCTGGATTGTGTATGGCTCCAATAATATTTGGACTGTACCCCTATCGTGGAGATACATTTTCTAAAATATTTTCCAGCTCTAATCAAACCATACAATCTGTAATAGCACTGAATGTTAAAGAGAGAAGAGCCTGTAAATAGTTGGAAAGAAGGATTTCAATTGGGGAGATCTGGACCATGATACTCGCATTCATTGTAAATAGAGGGCACTGAATTGTGATAAAGAAGCACATCCTCTCTGTTCGACTATCCCAGAACAGGGCCAACCGCCTCCTTATCGACAGCCAACCCAGCCGGTGCTAAAGTTTAGATACTTACTCAGACCTTCAGTGTTGGGGTGCAGTAATTTACCACTGTGTCAAACGAGCGCCTCATTGATTTGACTAACAGTTACACCTGCTCTTTTTTCTTTGCTCTCTTTTTGGGATTGTTGGCTTTCGGTTTTTATTATATAAAACAACAAACCATTACACGGTTATCACACATTGCTTCCTCTCTTCAACAAATTTGGAATGCAATAAAGAAAAAACATAACATGAACAAAACTTGTTTCATTTACATTATAATGAGTGCAATATCAAATTTGCCCTTACAGAGCTCATTTGCATATGATTTTCTATAGTTATTACAACTCCTGTCCCAGTTGCATTTGTTAAAATGTGCAAGGCTTTATTGCCTTTTTTTTGGCGTGACCTCTGTGATGAACTTTGACCTTACCAGACCGAATCCAATTATGTTTTAGCTTTGACTGGGGTAGGCTGATTTCACTTTTTGTAGTTGCAAACTTTGAAGCCCTGTTCACATAGAACAGGTTTGCAACTGTACGTGTAACAGCCTAAAGAAATGGCCATTTAGCTGCAAATGTATGGGTTTAAATCTTATGCCTTTTGACTGTCTGAGACAGTTTTGACTGTTTGACACACCTGAGCAAGGAGGTTAATTTTCATTTTCCTCTAGGGGTGTGCGATGTAGAACAGCTAAAATTGTACTTACTTTGGAGAATCAGCTATATGAACAAATCAAAATGTAGGACAATTGGTAGCATCATCTTATAGACACCAAAGAAGTCTTCCTTTCCACCACTTCTTTGTGCAGTAATTTTTGGAATCTCCATTTTGAAGTTGAACTCATGTTTGCAGATCATCATGGTCTAATTCAAATTATACCAGAGAGAAATCAGTTGGTAATACAGTCACTCTTTTTCACATAAGAGAAATGTCTTGTCTTAAGAGGGGCACATAATATCTTTTCATTATTCAAATTCCAACTTGTAAATTGTTCATTGTTTACAATAATAACAATAAACTGTTATTCTGAATACAAATTATACCTAACTTTTGGAAACATGCATTCCCAACAGTGCAATATGGCACTATAACTAACTGACCCATTATCGCTTATATGTAAATTTTGTCACCGAACTTCCATTGATGATATTCAAAATATTACAAAACAATAAACCCCAAAACACAAAACAATATGGCATGAACAAACTGACAATATACATCAAACACTACTTTAAAACACATATGTAAACATTGAAATAATTATACAAACACTTGTTAAGACTGCTGTTCCTCTCCAGCTTTAAGGTAATATATTACACTGCATCCAAGTACAGCATAAGGAGATTAAGTGATTTATGCAGTCACCAGTCATTTTTCCTCTGCAGTGAGATGGAAAACTCAGACATCAACTTTCACCATGGAGTTGTGAGGTCCTGTCTTTAATTTGGAGGTATACCAAGAGAGGAGGCTCTGTTCTCATGACACAAATTACCAGGGGTGGGACAAAGTACATTTACTTGAGTACTGTACTTAAGTGCATATTTCGAGTATTTGTACTTTACTTGAGCATCAGTTTTTCTGGAAACGTATGGTTTTTACTCCACTATATTTGAAAGACAAATATTGTACTTTTGACTCCACTACATTTCTAAGAAGGTTCTCGTTACTCATTACGTTGAAGCATAGCTTTGAAGTCAGCAGACAAATTTTCTCTTCTAAAACGTGAAAGGCCATATTGTTTTCAGCACAGGAGAGAAACCAATCACGGTAAACTACTCCTATGCTGTCAATCAAATTCAAAGTGCGTGCTGCAATGGATTTTTATGGATCTGCCCACTAAATTGTCATATTTGGACCGATGTTATGTCTCAACTTGTTTTCAAACTAATTAGTTCCCGTACGCGTTCGCATAACTCTTTTAGGTGGCTGTGATGTAGTGCTCACTGTTCAATTATACAATCATGTTCACTGCAGGAGAGATGTGACTTGAAAATCGTGAGTAATATGAATGTGAATGTGTGATGAATCTGGTGACAGAGGCAGTTAGCTTGGAAACTAGTTGGGGCATAATACCGGGTCCTGTGTGTATCCACTGCTGATGCATACTAATAGCTAAGGTGGGATATGCGTGCAAGTATATTTTTACACTTGTGCAGAATTTCGCAAACAGGTCTATCTTCGCCCCATGGAGATTCATAGAGTTGTTCATTGATGAAGACGTTTACCCGGTGTATACTGAAACACTGTTGACCAGTATAACTGCTACACAGACGCAGTGAGCAGCACAGTGCGAACACGGCAGTCTGTCACTGGCACTGCGAAGCAGTCTATTGGACTCTGAGATTCAGTGTCATGAGAAATGCTGAAATTCCATGAGGCTTGACATTTATTTATTTATTTACTTATTTATTCATTTATTTATTAATTTATTTATTTTTGCAATTGGTTCGTTCCTAGCGGAATCGTTATTGTCACGTCTCTGGTTTTGCATTCCACCTTACAATGGTCATTCCCAAGCTGGTTAGAGCCAAATGAAATATCAATTACTAACGCTGCATGCAGGGCTGTGTGACATTACAATATGTATCTCTCCGTCGGTATAAAAATGTCTATTGATAGATAGGCCTATTTTACTCACTAATGTCACAAAAAGCATGGAAGCGCGTGATCAGTGAAGCGAAACTCATAAACTTTTCTACATTTATACACGAATGAAGACATGGGTTGTTCATGCCAGGTCAAACGAAATAATGAAAAGATAACGTTATTAACAGGTTAGCACTATTTCAAATAAATTTTTTCTCCATTTTTCACATATAAAAACTGTAAAATGTGCATTCAAGATCAATGACAGAGTATATGCTTTCTTTTCTTTTCTTTTCTTTTCTTTTCCTTTCTTTTCTTTTCTTTTCTTTTCCAAACTCAAAAATTCCATACTAAAATATTATGAAAAAATATTAAAAACATAGGGGATAAAGCCAGAAATGGTTATGAACACACATGTACATAACAGAATAGTTTCAAAAACTGAAGGATATAGTTTGCTGTAGGCTTGTAGACTACAGCATTAAATTTGACATAGTGATAGAGGTAAACAACAACAAAATGTTGAAAAGTAATCATTAATTGTTGAGATTTCGTTTATTTAAAGAGCAGACCCTTCATGTAAACTTTTTTCATAAAATCGAAATCTAATGAAATTCTATGTTTGAGTTGACTTGGCAAATTGTCATGTTGAAATATTGTCTGGAATCCCCTGGGTTAACATGTGATAAGAAACCAATCAAGGCCTACAGTATATTTCAAAGGAGACAAGCTGCTGCCATAAAAGAAAGATCAATTTAATATGCAAGGTAGTGGAGAGGTCGCAAGAAAGAAAATTAATCTGACATATGTTCCTTCTTTTTGAATGGAAGGCTTGGAACTCTTACTCATCAGCATGGAACTTCTTTACTAGTCCCAAATATTCTGTTAATATCAATATATTTAAAAAGGTTGATCAACAAATCAAATGAACACTTCGTTAGAGCTCTTCAAATACAACTTGGCTAAAACATGACGTATCGCATTGATTATGAGCCAATGCGAAACAAGCATAGCACGTTTTGCCGTCACACCACCGATAGACACCACAGTGATATGGAATCCTCCATAATGTCCTCTTGTTTTGAGTGTATTGTGTTTTGTTGTGATATGCAAAACACACACATACAACATACCATGTCCAAGGTAAACACAACAGATTTTCATTCTGACATGTACATTGACTCTGTAAATCATGCTACCATAATGTTGATACGGGGTACGATAAGGTTCCATTTTGTAAAGATTTATTTTCTGTCTTTTGGACCTCACAGTAGAACTGGCTCTGCTCCATTCACTCTCACGTAACTCTCATCCATTTCCCTAAAGGCACTGTTAGTTTAAATGTACAATGTGCAGAATGCAGTCCAGCAAGTTTAAAAAGAAAAAGAAAAAGAAAAAAAAAGATTTATTCAAATGCCACTATGCCACCTGAAGTGTGATCACCTGCGATCATGCGATATCATCTGTAATAAGAAAACAACAACAACAACAACAACAACAACAACAACAACAACATGCTTACTCAGGCAACGGCAGAGCAAAAAGTCTAGTTGTCAGTACAACCACTAAAATAGATTCCTTTGAAATGATAAGATCACTTCATAACTACCCTTCGGGAGCTGATGACAGAGAAGTATAATAGAGAGATAGAGCCTATAATTGAAATATGTAAATAAATGGGGTAGACACCAATTTCTCACTAACCTCATTTATATCAGGTTAAATCCCAGATTAAAATTAGGCCTCCCCATCCCTCTTATTTCGATGCACCTCTGAATAATTAGAGAATCTCAAACTATTCTCAATTCATTCACTCATTATCTAAGCCGCTTATCCTGATTAGGGTCGCGGGGGTGCTGGAGCCTATCCCAGCGCACATAGGGCGAAAGGCGGGGAAACACCCTGGACAGGTCGCCAGCCCATCGCAGGGCAGACACACAGACAAACACACTCACACACACATTCATACCTAAGGGCAATTTAGTGTCTCCAATTCACCTAACCTGCATGTCTTTGGACTGTGGGAGGAAACCGGAGCTCCCGGAGGAAACCCACGCAGACACGGGGAGAACATGCAAACTCCACACAGAAAGGACCCTGAGCACCCGGCCAGGAACCGAACCCGAAACCTTCTTGCTGTGAGGCAACAGCGCTACCCACTGCGCCACCGTGCCGCCCTCAATTCATTCATATAATCAGAAAAGGACAAAATGTGCTCTGAAGCATCATTAATAATGAGTTACTAAATCCTGATTATATTTCTTCTTTCCTGACATTGTAAAAGATCTTTGATGGGATAAGATCAAAACTGATGGTTTCAATATAATTAGCGGGACTTGAAAATACTGAGAAATTAGGTAATACTGTGAAGGATGAGAGCTCAATAAAATCAGTGTATTGTATTGGTATCATGGTAGCAGATGTTAACTTCAAGTGCTTCTACATTTTAATCCTAAAATCTTCATCCTTAGAATTAAAGGGGGCTCAGCAACTGATGTGAGGTAATAATCTGTAAATGGTATGTGTCCAGTATAGTGATTTTTTTTTTTTTTTTTTCCCAGCATTAAAATTAACCCTTAGCTGATAAGACTACTTTTGCATAATTTCATGAGAGTGAAGTAATGCGTCAATAAATTCCAAACATATGATGGTAGTTTACTGACAACGTAGAAATATCTAAGGTGGTTTTAACTAAGAGCTAGTCTATGAACTGTGGTCATTGTTAAAGTAAGCATGTGCTGGTGAATACTTCAGTATAGCTGGGCAAATATATATTCTATGAGGCATTCTATATTGGTATTACTAATTATTTTGAGAAAACTGGAGCTTGAAGACAAAATATAGATACGGTTCAGTGAGAGAACAATTATGACAGAAGGATGTGAATTTACATGAGCTGAGGGACAGTTACTGTGATCTGGCTTTTCTCGCTTCTCGCTTTTTCCTCACCTGATCAGTCACAATGAGACATTTAGAGCCGCTCAGGAATCAGCTTTATGATGTACAGAGAAAAACTATAATTGGGACATCAAGGGCTTGTTAACTTATTTCTTCAACTGCTCTACCCTAAACAAGATCCTCATTTAAAATTTGCATTAATTATTCTCGAGCCACGGTGAAGAGAGAGAGAGAGAGAGAGAGAGAGAGAGAGAGAGAGAGAGAGACAGAGATTAACTTTAGCTGAGTCTAAATTAAAAAAATGTGCGGAACCGATGTTGCTTGGCAGCCATTAATTTGAGTTTCATATGTGGAGTTTTATTTCAATCGGTTAGCTCTATTGGAATCCCTCCAGCAGGAGACTTTATTAATCTTTTGCTCAATTATTTCTGTTCCTCATAAACAGAGGAGACAAAAAAGGTAGTTGATAAACATCAGATTCAAAACTGCATAGTGGCTTCCATAAAACTCATCATAAATTATGAAAAACTTACAGTCATGAGATGACACAAGTTCTTCTGGTTGAGTCTTTTAGTGGTAAAGTCATTGCATTGTAGTTCCACTTAGTTGTGAATGGTGTCTTGAAACAGATATTAATTGCAAAACAGCATACCATTTCATAATCTGATATGAGAGAAAAAAAGACAACCATTCTGTCTCTATATATAGAAAGCGTTTCAACATCTCACCTGACTGTGGATCTGTTTGGGATGTGCCTCGTGTAATGGCTGTTTCAGGGCAGTGCAGTCAGTTCTCTTCCTGGAGAACCATAGATAATGAAGTCTATTGCAAACACCCATCATTCAACTCATCAGAGCCCTGAGGAGTCAAGAGTTAATGTTAGATTCAGGTGTGATAGATAAGGGTTGGAGTAAAACCCTGCAGAGGCATGGACCTCCAGGTAAAGTTTAGCCCATCTCCATTTATAAAGAGGCGTGCAATCCCATGACTCCTCCTACTGTTTACAGCCACATGCAGTTTTCCCCAGCATGCTGCAATACTATAAGTCATGGAGACAGCAAAGTGAATTAGACCCCAAAGCCATGTTGTTGGACTTTCTGTCTCTGTCTTCTACACTATTGTCTGGTTGTATCAGCCATGCAGTAGAACAGGATCAAATATATCACTCGTCACATTTAGAGATCATATCTTTGCAGTGGTCTCATCCATACTACTCAGATTTTAACAGTTTGTTTTCTCCTCAAGGATCTTAAAAAAAACGACACGAATGCAATGGTATCAGTCAGCTCAGTGACCAGGAGCATACGATTCGAACCAATCACAAAATTATGGTAATATTTTTGCATATTCCCAGTCCAGTGATGCTTACATTGGTGTCAACGGCAATATCAGAGATGAGCGTCTACGGAGCTTTGATTGCTAAGATGGTAAAATGACCTACAAAGCCGGTTCAATCTAGTGTGATAAATTGTATTCGGTATGAAATTAATCACCTCACAGGGAGGGATGGGGGTTGAGGGAACGTCGGATGCTGGTCCCACTGCTGTCCATGCAATCAGTCTCAGCAACACTCACTCAGCTGCTCCACTTACTCTTGAATGTTCCATCCATCTTTAAACACATCAATACAGGCAGAGAGAGAGAGAGAGAGAGAGAGAGAGAGAGAGAGAGAGAGAGAGAGAGAGAGAGAGAGAGAGAGAGAGAGAGAGCATTTACTTAGACTGGGTTTACAGCAGTTAATTTGCTTTTCCTCCAGAAGACAGAGGAGTAAAGATAAGCCAAGGGTGTTTTTAGTGTCCATCTTTCCATGCAGGCTCTGTAGGAGGGGAAAAAATCTAAATAAATTAATTATTGAAAGAAAGATTTCATTCTATTTTATTATATTTGTCTGAGTGATTGTGAATGAGTGAGTGAAACAAGTAAGGAAAGGTGTGGACTAAGATAAGATTTATTCAATTACAAACACAGGGGGAAACCGGTCAGCAGTCTGATGAACATACCAACAAAAGCCCCTAGGGAAGTTGACATGGATTGACTTCATCAAGGACAACAGAGGGAAAAAAAAAATAAAAAAAACCCAAAAACATACAGACAGCATCAAGGAGATGTGCGACCTCTCTCAAGAAAAAGCGTCATCCGTCTTTTCCTTGATTGCTTTAAGGTGTCCTGGGCATCCCCAGTATGACATACGGTTTGTATTAATTTGCCCTAATTTGTTGCTCATGCTTGGATGGTATTAATTATCTTTCTCAGAACTTGCAAGGCACCCGCTGTTTTCATATGGCTTCCGAGCTCTCTGCCAGCATATTTAGTATCCGCTAGCATTGTTATTTCTGGGCTTTTCAAATCAGGGAGCAGGATGGTACCATCTGCAAAATGACGTCTCTATTGAATGCAAAATCATCTACGCCCTGCTAGAGTTACTTACTGGGCAACAGTAGTCCAACATGTCCTTTAGCTAACCATCCAACAGAGAGTTGGATGAGCAGATTCCGAAGAATATTTGAGAGCAGTATTATCAAACGCACACTAACAAGACATTCCAAAGGAACTTCAGCAGCAGCAGAAATATGTTAGCACAAATGAAGGTTGATACAGGAAAGACAGCACACACACACACACACACACACACACACACACACACACACACACACACACACACACACACACACACACACACACACACACACACACACATCTTTTCCATATGCATGGTTCTTCACCTTTTGCAGACAGACAGTTGTACTTATGTGACTGCAATGGCTTTTGATCTAAGAGGCATTTCCTTATCCCAGAATTCTTCCCGGCATCATCTGAGACTTCTTCTAATGAATCTGAGCGACTGAACAGAATGATGATGCCTCTTATCTTTTGGATTTTTTTTTTTTTTTTTTTTTTCCTCAGCTTGCCCGACTCAAAGATTCTTCTCAAACTGACACGCTGCCATTTCTCAATTCTATTTCTGGGTTGAACGAGGTAAACACGACCCTTTGTAAATCTGACACACTACACAAGAGATGAGTCAGACAAACTTTGGAGGTACAGGAGTGACTGCCACCCGCACACAGTGGGTGGCAGTCATGACTTTGTTGACTGAATATTGATATTCAAATGCTATGACACAGAAGGCCTATTGCAAGATATTTTAGGGGCTACTGCCAAATCATAGGTGTTGAAGGAAACTTATGAATAACCAGGTAGGCTAATTATCATAATCTCTTCCCTGGTTAGATTCACTCTCTTTTCTTGAGCTGTGATTCATAAGTTCCATTGGTGTACATGAGTTACTTTTACTGACTAATGTAGCAATCTTAATGTACCATCCCACATACAGACCTCTTCCTCTATCCCAGAATTAATGGACACATTATGTTCCTAGCTACTGACCTGAGATCAGAAATGCCAAGACAGATATGAAAGCTCATATGAGCTCTGTTATCCTATATAAGAAGCATATTCCATCATTAACATTCTGATCAACATCATGGTCCTTGTTTCAGCAGTTTTACTTGAATATAAATAATCTCTGATGTTTTACAAATATGCTCATATCCAACCTTTATGTGATGTTACCTGGGAAATTGGAATCTCTTTGACTTATTTTATCTACTGACCAATTACTTTGATCTGGCTTTTCTTCTTTCTGTCTTTCTCTCTTCTTTTTTTATTTTTCTTAAGAAAGTCAGGGTTTATTTAACTGATTTAACCTTGGGTGTTCCCAATACATTTCTCCATGTCTGCCAAGCATACAGATAGAGACTATTTCTTTCTTTCTCTTACATTCCTTCCTCTGTTTTTTTCCCCCTTTCTTTCTTTCTTTTTTTTTTTTTTTTTCCTGGTCTAACTGACGTCGCTGAATGATTAGATCATTATGGAAATTAAAGATCGCAAACGGCCCCATCAGTGATCTCTACTCTGAACTCTGATGCAGAGAGAGTGGTCACTGGAGATCACATTACATTTTTCCAGTGCTTACTGATCTTTCTACTCAGTAAAATATTGGTTGGATTACTCAGTTGATCATTGACAAAAAATATTTCCCCACTGTTATTCTATCAAAAACCGATCAAGAATTCATTTCAAGATGATGTTAAATCTGCAAGATTATGAATGAAGTATTTTAACATTTTTACATGTTGCCCTTTATCTATATATCTGCATGCACATGATTAAAACCAGTCATATGGCAACTTCTACAGTTATTTAATATTTAATGTGAATAATATAACTACTTTTTGCTAATACTGAACACCAGCTAAATGTGATGTGTTTCAGTAAAAAATGCAAAGGAAATTAAACCAGCTGAACCACTTGAGCTTCAGCTATGCAATCAGTCTGAATACAAGTGTGTTTTATTTGAGCGCAACATTAAAAGGCAGCCTATTTCAAGTGGCTGGCTCAAATTAGACAGACCGGGGCTGGTATTTCTACCATTTCTCACAAACAGAGTGACAGGAAATTACATGCACGGCCATCATTCTTCAAAGGCCTGAACACCGAGTCAATTACCTTATTGGGTTAGGAGCCGTAATAGCATCTAAAGGGCAATAGAAATTACGATGCTGCACGTTACATGCAGATGGATTGGACCAATCGGTAAATGATTGTGCTGTGTAAGGTTACCCTGGCCCCTTTGCTCTTTGAAACCACTCATAAACCACAGAAGATATGTACCATATGCCATAGTACTATGCGTCTTCCGATTCAGTCTTTTAGGAGCAGTCAGACAAATGGACTCAACATGGCTGTTCATGAATGTCACGAGCTAATGATAGTTTTCCATTAGCATGCTTTTCTCACCACTCCATATATCTGCGGTGTGAATCCTTTATGGAAAACTCAATATGTTATACGTGATGAGGGACAATTAAGTTTTAGTAGTTGCTGTATATCCGGTTTTGT
This sequence comes from Chanos chanos, assembly GCF_902362185.1. Taxonomy (NCBI): domain Eukaryota; kingdom Metazoa; phylum Chordata; class Actinopteri; order Gonorynchiformes; family Chanidae; genus Chanos; species Chanos chanos. The sequence continues at coordinate 16,358,762 of NC_044501.1, forward strand.
TGAAAAAAGAAAAAAAAAAATCGTACTAGATGTTGATGACAGGGGCAGAGGTTGGCTGTACGGATGGAAAAGGAAACGCGGTAGAAATAATACAGTTCATAATTTCAGTTATGTTTGACTTATTTTAAATCCAATGATCTATGTGTCTATATCTTTGCTCATTTAAAACAGATACACACCTTATTCTTCACTCCAGTGTTATGCTGATGAATGCAGTTCAAATGTTGAAAAAAAAAAAAAAAAAAAAATTAATTAAAAAAAATAAATAAATAAAAAAATAAAAACAATTTTGATCCATAGAAAAGAAAAGGCAACTCAAAAGCAAGAAATAGAAAATTTGGATATAAAAAATGACATCCTTTGTATTCGAAATGGTGTGATGAAAAGCAGTGCTCTGTCTCTTTTAAGCAAATTTCCATCAGGAATACTGAAAATGCAAATAAGTAACTAATGTTTAATTTATTTTTTTCAGCAAAATACAATCCTTTCTTTCTTTCTTTCTTTCTTTCTTTCTTTCTTTCTTTCTTTCTTTCTTTCTTTCTTTCTTTCTTTCTTTCTTTCTTTCTTTCTCTGCAACATGTTGGAAGTCATTTGAACAGATGAGAGGGCTTTTTTTCTTCCTTTTTGTTAGATACAATAGAGAGTAGAGTGAAGACACTGCAAAGGAAATATAATATGTTGTCTGTTTATATAATGTCAGTACTTTTGAAGTAGGATTCCAATGGTCTTCACTGTAATGAAATGCATTATAATGTAGCACAAAATCTGAAAACTGAATGAGATTAGCATTAAATAATATGCTTGTCTGTCTGTGTGTTTGCCCTGCGATGGCCTGGGGACCTGTCCAGGGTGTTTCCCTGCCTTTTGACCAAATGAATGCTGGGATAGGCTCCAGCACCCCCTGTGACCCTATTTAGGGCAAGTGGCTTAGATAATGAGTGAGTGGGTGAGTAAGGGAGTAAGGGAGTAGGTGAATGTGTGAGTGAGTGAGTAAATAATATACTTGCATTATGCATTAGTCAGGCTTGTGGAAAACATTTTGGGACATAATTGCAATCTCTTTGATATCTGGAGTCTAATACCTTGTATTCAGTCTCATTCATGATGATCCGTGATGTAGATCAAAGGCCCATTACTACTGTAGAGGTATAATTGAATGTAGTGATCTCTCTGAAATTTTCCTTAAATTGCTACCTTGGGTTTTTGACAAAAAGAAAAAAGGGGAACTTGAGTGGAATTTTGGTGTAATCACAAGGATTACACCGCACGCTTACACTGCACATGCATACTTAAAATTAAAGGCTTGGACAGTGTCGTAAATGTTATCTTTATTTAGGTTTACTGAATAGAGGGATTTATCACACTGAAATGACTTTTATAATTTATAAGAAGGTTAAGTGAAAGTGAAATATTTCATAGCCCCTTAGTGAAACATCAGTAATATTTGTTTTTATGTTTTTACATTAACGTTGATTTCACACACCTGTGCTTAATATTTTAATAGCATCTAGCACTCTGCTTTAGAGAGTGACACATGGCACAAATAGCCCTTTCACTCTCTCCCTCCCCCTCTCTCTGTTTTTTCACACACACACACACACACACACACACACACATGCACACATACACACACACACACACACACACACACACACACACACACAAACAAAACAACCAAAAAGGCTCTCACCGTTCAGGCACTTACAGAAAAAGACTAAGAGAAGGGCA